>NC_073302.1:448514109-448814109 GCF_027595985.1 Sorex araneus
ATAAAGTATAAATCTGGATTGGGCATGGAGAAATGTTACCTTCTATAAAACTAGACAACGGGCACAGGAGTGTTTGTTGTATGATTTTCTGCATGTTATTGTTTGAAATTTCATATATTAACTTTTCAAGAGAAAGAATTAAAAATCCATCTAAATTACAGGTTCCACTCAGTAAGATAAATCAAAAAGGGAAAGCAGATCAGGTCAGAGATAAACTAACAAACTAATAAATATCACCCAACAAAACCAATTACTGACCTGGGCACTAATCTTTGGGGGAGACAGGAAATAAGGTAATAATCAAGGTAATAATCAAGATGTGAAAAAAAGCTCCTTGAGAGCAGATAAAGAGCAAAACAATAGTATTTAAAATGATAAGGGAGATTTAACCATTGTATAGAAATATCTAAAAAACATGAATGTATATTACAATGCTGAATACATTCAGAAATCTGGATAAAAGTTTTCTATGAAAACTGAAATTTCAAATTTCAAATTTTCAAATTTCAGTCTCGGCAAGCTACTGAGAGTATCTTGCCCACATGACAGAGCCTGGCAAGCTACCGATGACATATTTGATATGCCCAAACCAGTAACAACAAGTCTCCCAATGGAGATGTTACTGGCGCCCGCTTGAGCAAATTGATGAGCAACAGGATGACAGTGACAATGACAGTGATATTAAATGCTATCAAAAGCTTTTAGGGTGGGGAATGCACTCTTCATAGATGCTGAATAGCGTTAGATACAATTCTATAACCTTTTTTTGTTAGTTTACAGCATAATTCAGTTGGTCTTGTTATTTTAATACTTTATTTGTTGATTTATTTAAGAGTATTCCATGTATTCTTAAAAGTACATGTGGTGTTTGGGGCCGGAGCGATAGCAAAGCAGGTAGCGCATTTGCCTTGCACATGGTAGACCTGGGTTCGATCCTCGGCATCCCATATGGTCTCCAGCACTGCCAGGAGTAATTCCTGAGTGCATGAGCCAGGAGTAACCCCTGTGCATCGCCAGGTGTGACCCAAAAAAGCAACAACAACAACAACAAAAAACTATATGTGCACCTAGTGAGCGACCAGCTAAATATTTAAAACAACTCCTAAGAGACTTCAAAGAGGACATCACTAACAGCACAATAGTAGTCGGAGACTTCAATACGGCCTTATCGCCTCTAGATGGATCGACAAGAACAAAACTCAACAAGGAAACACTGACTCCGAAAGTAGAAATTGAAGAAGAGAGAGGCCTAATAGACCTATACAGGGCCTTACACCCAAAAAAGAAAGAATACACATTCTTTTCCAGTGCACACGGAACATTTTCTAAAATAGACCATGTACTGGGTCCCAGAACATACCTCAATAGAATCGGAAAAATAGAAATTGTATCAACCATCTTCTCAGACCACGATGCGCTGAAGATAGAAGCTAACCACTCACCACACGGAGAATCAAATCAAACACCTGGAAATTAAACAATTCAATGTTGAACAATGAGTGGGTCAGGAAGGAAATCAAGGAAGAAATCAAAAAATACTTAGAAACAAATGAGAATGAATACACGAGCTGCCAAAACCTATGGGACGCAGCTAAAGCCGTGTTAAGGGGAAAACTTATAGCTCTCCAAGCATTCCTGAAGAAGGAAGAAAGGGCCCACGTAGACAGCTTGACTTCACGACTCAAGACCTTATAAAAGGACCAGAAAAAGGAACCCAAACCAGATCGAAGGAAAAAATAATAAAAATTAGAGCAGACATTAATGACATGGAAACCAAAAAGACAATCCGAAAGATCAATGAAACAAAGAGCTGGTTCTTCGAGAAAATAAATAAGATTGATAAACCGCTAGCAAGACTCACAGAGAAAGAAAGAGAGAGAACCCTAATAAATCGAATCAGAAATGAAAAGGGGGACATCATAACAGAAACCAGTGAGATTCAAAAGATCATTGGAGACTACTTCGAAAGTCTATATGCCACAAAACAGGAGAACCTAAAAGAAATGGATGGATTCCTTGATTCCTACAATCTCCCAACACTGAAGAAAGAAGACCTGGAATACCTGAATAGACCCATCAATGTTAAGGAAATTGAAACTGTAATCAAAAACCTCCCCAAAAACAAAATCCCAGGCCCAGATGGTTTCACGGGCGAATTCTTCCAAACATTTAAAGAAGACCTGTTGTGTGATTTCCTCAAACTTTTCCAGGAAATTGAAAAAACAGGAACTCTCCCAAACAGTTTCTATGAAGCACACATCTCCCTAATACCAAAAGCAAACGAAGACACCACTAAGAAAGAAAATTACAGATCAATATCCCTGATGAACACCGATGCGAAGATCCTCAACAAAATACTAGCAAATAGGATCCAACAACTCATCAAAAAGATCATACATCACGACCAAGTGGGATTCATCCCGGGGATGCAAGGATGGTTTAACATTCGGAAATCAATCAACATAATCCATCATATCAACAAAAGTAAAGATAAACACCATATGATCATATCAATAGATGCAGAGAAAGCATTTGACAAGATCCAACATCCTTTCATGATGAAAACCCTTGCCAAAATGGGTTTTGGAGGAACTTTCCTCAAGATAGTCGAAGCCATCTATCAAAAGCCTACAGCAAGCATTATCCTCAACGGGGAAAAACTAAGGGCCTTTCCTCTAAGATCAGGCACAAGACAAGGATGCCCACTCTCACCACTCCTCTTCAATATAGTACTGGAAGTACTTGCGATAGCTATTAGACAAGAAAAAGAGATTAAGGGCATCCAGATAGGAAAGGAAGAAATCAAACTCTAACTATTTGCAGACGACATGATACTATATAGAGAGAAGCCTAAAGCCTCTACTAAGAAACTCTTAGAAACAATAGATTTATACAGTAAAGTTACAGGCTATAAAATCAATACCGAAAAATCCATGGCCTTCATATATGCAAAAAATTAGGCAGAGGACAGGGACATGAAAAAAGCAATCCCATTCAAAATCGTGCCCCAGAAAATCAAGTACCTCGGAATCAGCTTAACCAAGGAAGTAAAAGACCTCTACAAAGAAAACTACAAAACGCTATTCCATGAAATCAAAGAGGACATGAGGAAATGGAAACATATACCCTGCTCGTGGTTACGGAGAATCATTGTTGTCAAAATGGCAATACCCCCCAAAGCATTATACAGATTCAACGAGATCCCTATAAGGATACCCATGACATTCTTCAAAGAAATGGATCAAGCAATCCTAAAATTCATATGGAACAACAAACGTCCAAGGATAGCTAAAACAATTCTTGGGAAAAAGTCGATGGGAGGCATCACCCTCCCCAACCTCAAACTTTACCTCAAAGAAGCAACAAATAAAACAGCATGGTACTGGAACAAAGGCAGAGCCGTAGACCAATGGAACAGGGTGGAATATCCCTACACACATCCCCAAATGTATGACCATCTAATCTTTGATAAGGGAGCAAGAGATGTGAAGTCGAGCAAGGAAAGCCTCTTTAATAAATGGTGCTGGCACAACTGGACAACAACATGCAAAACATTGGGCTTAGACCTTGACCTGACACCATGCACAAAAGTCACATCAAAATGGATTAAGGACCTCAACGTTAGACCACAAACCATAAGGTACATTGAAGACAAGGTCGGCAAAACCCTCCACGATATTGAAGATAAAGGTATCTTCAAAGGTGACACGGAACTAAGCAATCTAGTAAAAACAGAGATCAACAAATGGGACTACATTAAACTAAAAAGCTTCTGCACTGCAAAAGATACAGTGACCAGAATACAAAGACTATCCACAGAATGGGAAAGGATATTTACATAATACCCATCAGATAAGGGGTTGATATCAATGGTATATAAAGCACTGTTTGAACTCTACAAGAAGAAAACATCCAACCCCATCAAAAAATGGGGCGAAGAAATGAACAGGAACTCTACCAAGGAAGAAATACAAATGGCCAAAAGGCACATGTAAAAGTGCTCTACATCAATAATCATCAGAGAGATGCAGATCAAAACAACCACGAGATACCACCTCACACCACAGAGACTAGCACACATCCAAAAGAACAAAAGCAACCGCTGTTGGAGAGGATGTGGGGAGAAAGGGACCCTTCTACTCTGCTGGTGGGAATGCCGACTTGTTCAGCCCTTCTGGAAAACAATATGGACGATTCTCAAAAAATTAGATATTGAGCTCCCATTTGACCCAGCAATACCACTGCTGGTAATATATCCCAGAGAGGCAAAAAAGTACAATCGAAACAACATCTGCACATGTATGTTCAACGCAGCACTGTTTACAATAGCCAGAATCTGGAAAAAACCCGAATGCCCCAGAACGGATGACTGGTTGAGGAAACTTTGGTACATCTATACAATGGAATACTATGCAGCTGTTAGAAAAAAGGAGGTCAAGAATTTTGTAGTTAAGTGGATGGGCATGAAAAGTTTCATGCTGAGTGAAATGAGTCAGAAAGAGAGAGACAGACATAGAAAGATTGCACTCATCTATGGTATATAGAATAACAGAGTGGGAGACTAACACCCAAGAACTGTAGAAATAAGTACCAGGAGGTTGACTCCATGGCTTCGAGGCTGGCCTCACGTTCCGGGGAAAGGGCAACTCAGAGAAGCGATCACCAACTACATTGTAGTCGAAGGCCATGTGGGGGAAGGGAGTTGCGGGCTGAATGAGGGCTAGAGACTGAGCACAGCGGCCACTCAACACCTTTATTGCAAACCACAACAGCTAATTAGAGAGAGAAAACAGAAGGGAATGCCTTGCCACAGTGGCAGGGTGGGGTGGGGGGGAGATGGGATTGGGGAGGGTGGGAGGGACACTGGGTTTACGGGTGGTGGAGAATGGGCACTGGTGAAGGGATGGGTTCCCAAACTTTGTATGAGGGAAGTATAAGCACAAAAGTGTATAAATCTGTAACTGTACCCTCACAGTGATTCTCTAATTAAAAATAAATAAATTAAAAAAATAAAAAATAAAAATTAAAAAATAAAAGAAATGACATCGCAAAACCGATTAAAAAAAAAAGAATTGTAGAAATAAGTACCAAGAGGTTGACTCCATGGTTTGGAGGCTCTCCTCACATTCTGTGGAAAGGGCAACTCAGGGAAGGGATCACCATCTATAATGTAGTGCAAGGCCATGCAGGGGAATGGTGTTGCGGGCTGAATGAGGGCTAGAGACTGAGCACAGTGGCCACTCACCACCTTTATTGCAAACCACAACAGCTAATTAGAGAGAGAGAACAGAAGAGAATGCCCTGCCACAGTGGCAGGGTGGGGTGGGGGGAGATGGGATTGGGGAGGGTGGGGGGATGCTGGGTTTACTGGTGGTGGAGAATGGGCACTGGTGAAGGGATGGGTTCCCGAACTTTGTATGAGGGAAGCATAAGCACAAAAGTGTATAAATCTGTAACTGTACCCTCACGCTGAGTCACTAATTAAAAATAAATAAATTAAAATATAAGTAAGGAGAATACTCAGATAACTAGAAATCTAAAGCTCAACTTATAGCACCTACAATAATATAAGGACAATTACGGAGACAAAAGAATTCACCTTCAATAGCTGACAGGAACACAAGTCCAGGCAAATTATTGAACTCAACAAAAAATATTGAGCCTCATAGAAGAGAACCTTAAAACAACATTCTAAAATGGCAATGGAAATTAAGCAATCACTGGAAGAGAAATTCACTCAAATCAAGGAAGACTTGATTCGGACGATCAAACTGTTCATGCAAGTGAAATCGAAGAAGTTAAGGAATACAATAGCAGTCACAACAGCAGAATTCAGCAAGAAGAGAACCCTATCCAATGCATTGAAGACAAGATACTAGCCATCAGAATAATAAAATGACAAAACAAAAACAAGGTAAAGAAATACATTGTTGATGGATAAGAACAAAAGAAATGATCTCCAAATAGGAATACCAGAAGGAGAGGAAAAAGAAAAAAGGAAAGAATAGCTGGTGTAGAAAAAAAAAAAAAAACTTCACAGTTTATGGAGAGAAGCTGCTACACAGAGTACAGAGACCAAAGACTGAAAAAACAAAATAGACTCAAAGAGACCAGCATCAAGGCATATGGTATTCAACATGGTGGAAAACAAAACAAAACAAAACACAGAGACAGACTACTTAATGCATCAAGAGAAGAAAAACCTCAAGCGCTAGGAGATTCGTAGATACAGATCTTCCATATGATACCATAGTAGCAATATGCGGGTGTTATGGTTCAAGACAACAACGAACAGAGAGGGCCCCTTGGCAGCCACAGGTGTTCAGATATGCACCTAGGTGAGAGGTGACATCTCCTGCATATTTAGAAGGGCAGAAACTGGCAATGGGAGTCAAACCATGACCTCAGGATCTACACAAACACGTGGAGTCTCCCGCCCAGGCACACAGGCAGTGGAGTCCATGGCTTCCCTGATGTCAGCTAATCCCCTCTTCCATATCACATTGGACCCACACTTTGACCCTTTATACTGAACTCTCAGGAGAACAGCCTGGCTACGCAACTACATTAGGCCAAAAGTTCATAGCCTATTTCAATCAACATACCCCCAAGACTCTCAAAAATAACAGTGAACACAAGACTCACTGCAACCCCAATTTAAAAGTAACAGTAAGTTCAGGCCAAAGAACAAATTTCCTGAATCAGTGCTGGAGAGACCCCAAGTTATACAGGAGCACTAAGGAGGAGAAAGGGGACAAAACCATTTACTGAGCACACCCAGAGACCTCGCTGGCAGTGAAAGAGGGAAGCTAATAGTGTAATGCAATGATCCACTTCCAGACTACTACGGCATCATGGGGAAACAACACAGATCCCCATCATGAGGAGTGGATGAAAAAAGCCCCGGAAGCCTCAGTAAGAAATACATACATAATCTCTCTGATAAAGAATTCAGAAAATAAATGATAAGAATATTAAATTAACTCCAAGAAACATCCCGTAAAATACAGAAGGGTACAAAAGAAACAGTGGAATTAAAAGTCAATAAAATACAGGAGGAAATGAGAATAGAAATAAGAAAACTACAAGCAAATATCATTATTAAAATGTTCGGTAGATAAAATGAAAAACTCATTGGGTGCCCTCAACAGTAGAGTAACAGCAGCTGAAGTCTGAAACAGGAGGTGTTCCCGGCGCGCCTTCCACCCAGAGATGAACCAAGAGCCGCGGCACGAGAAGCAGAGCCTCCCGCCTACTGACTGTGATCCTGAGGTCTCCTAACCCATTTTGGCACCAGAGCAGATTCTTGCAGCCATCCATTTTGACTGTGAACTGAGCTAAAATATTAGAAACCCAGAACCGCGCGGCCGCAATAGCGGCCGCGCAGACTCAAAGTCTTCACTTTTACCAAGGAAGAGAAATTATTAGATGATGCTTATTCAGCAGGCCTGATTGTTGGGGAAAATTTCCAATCAACAATAGTGAGTTCTGTATGGAAATATAAAATGTGCTCAATATATAGAGAGAATAATGGGAAGATCATCAGCTACTTAGATGGGGGGTGGGGTGGGAGGGGGGTGTATTGGGGTTCTTGGTGGTGGAACGGGTGCACTGGTGAAGGGATGGTGGTTTAATCAGTATTTGACTGTGACTTAAACCTGAAAGCTTTGTATTTTTTTTTTGTTTTCACGGTGGTTCAATAAAATATTTCTTTAAAAAAAAAAAAAAGAAGTCTGAAACAGTGACCTTGAAGATGAGCCGCAGAAAACCTCCGGGCAACAAAAGAGGATGGGAAAAGACCTCCAAATAGCTCAAGGACAGCTAAGAGATCTGCAAGATAAACTTAAAAGGAAAAACATAAAAATCATCAGAGTCCCAGAGGGACATGGAGGCAACCCCAAGAATATAGTAACAGTCAAAGACACTATCGCCAAGAATTTCCTAGAGCTGGAGAACGCAGGCATCCAGATCAAAGAAACCTGAAGGGTATCAGCTATAAGAGACCCTAATAAAAAGACTCCAAGATAGATCCTAATGAGAATTATGAGTATCATAGATAGAGACACAGCATTGCAAGCGGCAAGATCAAAGAAGGTAATTATATACAAAGGAGAGTCTCTTAAGTCTACAGCATACTTATCAGATAAACTGTCTGGGCCCAAAGTCAGCCGAGGATATAGTGAAAAATAAATTCAATGAAATAAACCCCTCACCCAGTTAAACTCTCATACAGATTTGAAGAAAAGACATGCAACTTTTGTGAAAGGGGGATTGACAGACTACAATAAATACAGGGTACTCACATACAAACAAGAAGCATTTCATGGAACCTATGTTCTAGCTCTCTTGAGAAATTTTTGAAGGTTAATCAAAGAATACATTAATTAATCTTCCTGTTGAGGTTATTTTGCAATAACTGGAAGTTAGAGACTAGCAAAAGAACTTTCTTTTTCAGGATGAATCATTTACTTTACTCTTTTCTTGTTTGGGTCACACTTGTGTTGGTGCTAAGCCAAGACATTTGGATGAGCCACTGGATGCTGCCCTGCAAGCAGGAAGAAGAACTGAGGCACCACTTTTGAGTTAAATTGGCAAGCTAAAACTTGTGAGTCCAGATAATCTGAAAAAGTACAGCATGTTCTCATATGCCACCCTGGTCATTCAGTAGAAAGCAGTACAAAGCAGCAGCTCTCCCCTCTCTTATGCATCCTTAATCTGGTTTGACCTTCAAGTATCAGTATCAGTCTTCTCTTTTCCCTATGTGTAACCGACCACAAGAATGTGGGGGGTGTAATCTGTAGAACCTACGTGTCCAGTTCCATATCCTCCTCTGACGTTTTAATCATGACAACATAGCTTTGACAAGACAATATATACCCTGATGTTCTTTTGACAAATGCTCATCCTTTAACTGTTTGTGCTCTAGATGGTGATTATTTCTTTGTAATGAAATCATTAGGATGTAAATGATAAAAAATAAAATTAAAGGTGGTATCTGGCAGTTGTTCTTCAACTCGAGGCAGATGGACGCCTTGGCCCTCTGTGCTCTCTAGATTCCTCTTGCGTGTCTTGTCTCTGTGCCTCCAACCAACTGATATATCACTTCGTACAGCACACTGGGCCATGCTTGGGGGTCATTCCTGGCCCTTTATCCAAGAATACTCCTTGCGGTTCTCAGGGGATCATATGGGATGCCGGGGATCGAACCTGGATCGACCACATGCAAAGCAAACATCCCTGCCCTCTGTACTATCGCTCCACCCCTGCCCTTTAATCAGGAAAAGAAGGTTTTCCCCACAAACACAGCCCATTACTTTGTAGAAGTTTTCTGAATGACAACTCTGTTAGGTGGAAGTGGGTGGGTTGGAGATTTCAGTGACGAGAATATTGGAAATGAGTCAGATTTACCTCTTGAAGAAAAGAAATATGTGTGGAAATACTGCTTGGTTTATAGGCACATCTAGCACAAACTAAGAAGAACTGATTTATTTTATGTTTATTTGAAAAAAATGGGGAAATGAGGCTATTTCCAGAAATGCAATTAGAAGAATTTAAAGAATTTAATTTTTGTCTTATCTCTTTATAAAGTTAAAAATAGACCTAAGTGATAAACATGGCTTTGTAAGAAATTCCTTTAATGCATTTTCGTAATTTTTAAATGTGTAAATCCTTATACAGCTTTCTTTGATACTTCTTTTAAGTATCAAAGAAATCCTTGATTATTTTGCTTTATACTTATACCCCATTTTCTTTTATTTACTGAGTTATATTTTTCAGAATGCTTGCTTGCACTCTTTTAATTTTTTTAAATTATTATATCAGGAACTTTCAGATATTTGGCCACTCATTTGTGGAACCATGTTACATTATCCTGGAACTTTAATGGGAGACTCACCATGGAAGTTCATCTTTCAAAGCAGCTTTGTATTGGATTTGCCTATTTTAGAATAAGAAGACAAACAGGAATGTGACATTTGATGCTGGAACACATCTCCACTAGTCCCTGATTATTTAGTGCTAATAAATGATCTAGACGCTAGATAGCTCTTGCATCAGGAGTATATACCTTAAACATTTCGGGTTCCAGAATCTATTCTTGTGAGAAAAAGGAACTCTGAATATTTTTGGCTATATTCCTGACCTACATCACTGCTAGGCATTGAGTGTTTCATCTTCCTGCCCAATGTATCGTCCAACTCACTTGCTGATTATCACCAGGAGTAACAAAGGAGGAACAAACAACAACAACAACAATAATAATAATAATAAAAATATCACTGGGTCTTGACTCCTTTTGTCACCCCACCTCTTGGACAATCTCTTAACCTTATTTGCCTCCCTCTTCCACAAGTATTTCATGATCCTGATTTCTACCATATCTACCATCTCGCCTCCCGAACTGTCTCTTTCCAGATAATTCTACTTGACTCCCAGATCACAACCTACAGTTGATCACTTAGCTCCTGACCCATCCTATTGTCTTCACTGTATCTGTCATTAAACTAGTACATCAGTCAATATTTCATCTTGCCTTCTGCTGTCCCTCCCTAACTCCACTAGTGTAGGTAATCAATGAACTCCTGCAATAAAATGTTCTACCTCTGAATTACACCCGACATACCATACCATTGAGGTGGTAGAAGAAGAAGAAGAAGAAGGAGGAGGAGGAGGAGGAGGAGGAGGAGGAGGAGGAGGAGGAGGAGGAGGAGGAGGAGGAGGAGAAGGAGAAGAAGAAGAAGGAGGAGGAGGAGGAGGAGAAGGAGAAGAAGAAGGAGAAGAAGAAGAAGAAGAAGAAGAAGAAGAAGAAGAAGAAGAAGAAGAAGAAGAAGAAGAAGAAGAAGGAGGAGGAGGAGGAGGAGGAGGAGGAGGAGGAGGAGGAGGAGGAGGAGGAGGAGGAGGAGAGGGAGAAGAAGAAGAAGGAGAAGAAGGAGGAGAAGAAGAAGGAGGAGGAGGGGAGGAGGAGAAAGAGGAGGAGAAGGAGGAAGAGGAGGAGAAGGAGGAGATGGAGAAAAGGAGAATGAGGAAGAAGAGAAGAACAAGAAGAAGAAGGCAGGAAGAATGAGGAAGAGGAGGAGAAGAAGAAGAAGAAGAATGATGAGCAGGGTTAAAAGAAAGAGGAAGAGGAGTAGGAAGAAGGAAAAGAAGAACAAGAATAGGCAGAGGAGAAAGAAGAAGAGGAATGAGGAGGAGAAGAAGAAGAAGAAAAAGAACAATGACTCCTCATTGAAGAACAAGACGAATTAGGAGGAGGAGGAGGAAGAATGAAAAAGAGGAGGAAGGAAGAAGAGAAGAAGCAGAAGAAGAAGGAGGATAAGAAGAAAAATTAGGAGGAGGAGAAGAAGAAGAAAAGTAGAAGAAAAAAATGAGAAGAATGAGAAAAACAAGAAGAATGAGAAGGAAGAATGAGGAAGATGAGGAGGAAGAAGGACGACGACGAGGAGGAGGTGGAGAAGAAGAAGAACAACAACAACAAGAACAAGAAGAACAAGAACAAGAAGAACAAGAACAAGAAGAACAAGAACAAGAACAAGAAGAACAAAAACAAGAAGAACAAGAACAAAAACAAAAACAAGAACAAGAAGAACAAGAACAAGAGCAAAAGCAAGAACAAGAACAAGAGGAGGAGGAAGGATTAGAGAGGAGGAAGAATTAAGAGAAGAGGGAAGAGGAGGAAGAGGAGAACGTGGGGGAAGAGGAGTTTGAGGGTGACAAAGAGGAAGAGAAGGAAGATGAGGAAAAGGAGATAAATTAGGAGAAAGAGAACAAAGAACAAGGATGTGGACGAGAACGAGTTGTTGTGGAGGAAGATGAGGAAAAGCAGGAGAAGGAGGAGGAGAAAGAGAAGGAGAACCAGAAGGAGGTGAAGAAATCCATATGCCTTCAAACATGTGAGCAGAATTCAAGGAATTCAAGGAATGCTCATGCATCATAACATTTGGCACTGCCCAAAATTGACAGAAGAACACGTCTTCTCAATTTTCTTTGAACAGATGAAATCATTGGAATAGAGACTCTACAAACTCAAAGGCTTATAAAAATTAAATACTTTATTCAAATAGAATTGAAGGAGCTATATATTATAGTAAGAGGACACTGCCAAAATGGAAAAAATGAACATCAAATTAAATCAATAACTTTAAGAACAGAGCATGTGCCATCTTCAATAAATAAGGGGTCTATAGTAAATATTTTTAAAGGATAAAATTTAAACTAGATCATAAATCAGTCATCCGGTTGCTCATCGATTTGCTCAAGTGGACACAAGTAATGCCTCCATTGTGAGACTTATTGTTACTGTTTTTGGCATATCAAACATGCCACCGTATCATTCCAGGCTCTGCTGTGCGGGCAAGATAATCTCGTTAGCTTGCTGGGCTCTCCGAGAGGGGCAGAGAAATTGAGCCAGGGTCAGCTGTATGTAAGGCAAATGCCCTACCCGCTGTGCTATGGCTCCAGCTCATAAATACTAGCCAGAGAAACTGCTTTCAAATTATAGGAATTCCATTAGAAAAGGAAAAGAAGAAAGGGGAAGATGGATGGTGGATGATATCTTCCCCACCCTGAGGAGGGAAGCTAGTCTACTGATGTAGGAGTCTCCAAAAAGTGCTAAACAAAATAGATCCAGACAGCATCAAGATAAATTGAAATCAAAATGTCAAGAACCAAAGAGAGAGAGACGGACTAATTCAAGTTGAAAAGAGAAAAGCAAAGCCTCACACCAGTGAGAAGGGCATATCATCTATTAGAGTGGGAATAACGGTGTTAGAACAGTTGTGGTGAAAAGAAGACTCTCATTCATTGTTACTAAGGAATGTTGTTTGGTTTGGCCTCTGTAGAAAGCAATATGTAGACTTGCTTAAAACATAAAAGACAACTTTAATATTATCCAACAATTCCACTTCATGGCATCTAATGTTTAAAAGCAAAAACATTTAATTCATATATACACAACTATGCTCATTGTAGCACTTAGCATAGTAGCCAAAGTATGGAAACAATCCAAAGGCTCAGTGACAGATGACTGTATAAAGAGATTTTAGCATATATACACAGTGGCATACTGTACAAGAACAAAAGAAAAAAATAATTGACACATTTGCTGCAACTTGATGGAACCAGTCAGTTTAAGCAAAGTCAAATACACCAAATGATCTCAGTCATCTGTTGAGTATAGAGAAACAAAACAAGGCAATATACAGGGTCAAATGATAAACAACTTTTGACCATGAATTATAAATGAAGAATATTCAACAGGTGGGCATTGAGTAGGGGAAACATTGAAGTGTAGTGGACAAAACATAAGGACTCATTGATACTTTTGTGGTGTTGAGCTGAGTACATAAACATTCATAAGTATTAATATTATTGTAAATTATGTGACCTAAACTATAATATCTAACATTTTTAAATAGTAGAAATACAAAAACAAGTTAATGCCTGGGAAGTTAGGAATTTCTTTAGTACATTTCCTAAATTCCAATAATGTTGGGAAACTACTTAAATTGGCATTTTAGTTTTTATGATCCAGATTATTTTCCGTTTTTTATTGAATCGCCATGAGATACACAGTCACAAAGTCATTCATGATTGGGTTTGTGTAAAAACACAAAAAAGAAAGGGACCAACGGGGTGCTATCTCTCCCTCTGCCCGCGTTCAGTAGTCTCACGCCGCTTCCCCACCCCGGAGAGGTTGGTTGATGGCGATGATGAGGCAGGCGAAGGAAGGAAGAAGGCCAAACTGGTTGCTCGATCAGTTTATTTCGTTCTCTCTATCTGCTTCTCTCCCAGTTCTCAGTCTCTCTCTGGATCTTATATTTCCCTTTCTGCCCCACTTGCTCTAGCTCTCACTTCTTTCATCTTGTGCTCTGCTTATGTGTGTGCTACTGTGCTCTCTTGTGTCTGTCTGTCTCTCTTGTGTCTGTCTCTCTTGGGTCTGTCTCTCTTGGGTCTGTCTCTCTGTGTCTGTTTCTATGTCTGTCTCTCTTCTGTCTGTCTCTCTGTGTCTGTTTCTTTGTGTCTGTGTCTGTCTCTCTCTCTGTCTCCTTCCTCTGTCTCCTTCTGTCTCCTTCTTCTGTCTCCTCTTTCTGTCTCCTTCTTCTGACTCCCCTCTGTGCCCCACAGTCCAGTTTATGTAGCAAATTACATAGGGCAGTAGCATAAAGGTGGGTTTAACATCAACAAATCAACAAAGAAGGGTAAGACCATTTCTTGAGGAGATTAACAAAATCTCATCTAAGGAAATCTCATCTAAGGAGATCCACTCAAGGGTGTGATTCCAAAAAAGGGTGTGTCAGGGTGTGAGCTAGTAATCTACTTAAATAGTTATAGTAAATCTACTTCTAATATTTTTAGCAATGTCATTCTGTATGAGCATAGTAAGAGATATAACCTTAAAGTTTGGTTCTTCCTGAGGACATTCACTCTATAATCCAGACCACAGTCCTCAGGCCAGGTTAGTCTTCCTAACCCCAGCAGGGTCCTAATCTCGTCGTTACTTTTGGATCATGACAACATTTGTCCATGACCATGCTCTCAACTTATAGTTGAGTATTGTGGCACTTTGGCCCAGCCCATTTCGACTGACCCAGATTCACTTCCAGCCACTCTATATGGTCCCTGTGGGAAGCAGACTATCGGGGAGATGCGGTGAAGAGTACTGATTGTCCCACTTCTATCTCTGTGGAGAGGTCAACGATTACTCTGGAAGCTGCCTCCGTTTCCAAGAAGAGAACAGAAACAAACCTGGATGTGTTATCAGGATATTTTATGTCCAGTTTAGCATCTCTATATATCGCACCTTTATGGGCTCTGAACTTTCTCATTCCTCTGCCTGCAGTAGTCTTTGTTTCTGCTTTTGTTGATGTCCTCAACTATGGCACTGGGTCCAATGCACATGAACCAGAATTTGTGGTCATGGGTGGCAGACACTGAGTGTTTGGAAAACTCAAGAGGACCTTTGGTAGGAACTAGTGTTGCCCGTGGCCTGGTGAAGTGGGGAGTGGAGTAGGTAAACTCGAGAAGAGTGCTTCTACCGCTCTGCTAGGCCCACGTTGGACACCCCAACATGTGGAAATACCTGGCTTGGTTCAAGGCTGTCAAAGTCTGCTGTGGGCACCTACATGGCACAGGTGTTCAAGTCCCAATAGTCCCACAAAGCTGCCTCCTTGCGCATGTGATCTGCATGGCAGAGCATCTGCATGACACTCTGCCACTCAATTACTTAGGGAGCTGTGGACTCAGGCTGAAGCAAGGAATTGTACTTTGCAGAAAAGGAAAGTCAGTCTCCTAATCTCAGCACTGACATCCGAGGTCAACTCTGAGAGGCATGAATGCAGGGTTTATAGAATAATTCAGTCTTTATCAAGACTTATAGGCAAGAGCAGAGAAATTTCACTGAAGGGCACATTTGTCAGAGAGTGGCACAGTGGAGGGACTCCAAGGGGTGATCCCTGTCTAGAGTAGTATGCTTTAAGACTGCTTAAATCTCTTGAGGAATTTCTGTTTTAAGAATTTCATGAGTTTGGGGCATCTTATTAGGAATTCACCAGTGACGACTAACTAAATGGAAGCTGTGCTTGGGTCTTAGGTGTCTGATTCGCCACTGCCACCTGAGTGAATGGGGAAACTAGGGCCACAATAATTTTAGGTCTTCCCAGAGCAGTAACGCTGAAGGGGCCTAAAGTCTGTACCAGATTTATATTGGCATGCAATGGGGACCTTCCACAGAATCTGTACCCATCCATGCCTGGAAGTTGGGCATTTGTCCACTTCAGAGAATGCCACAGAAATTATTTCAAAATCTAGAAATTCACAGACAAGTCTATTAAGTGTTTCTTCTGTGCCATGCTTGGATACTGTCTGAGATATTTCACAACTCTTGAAGGACTGAGGAGAAGTTGGCACATATTTTTATTTAGTAGACTGTATAACCCAAGCACCACATATTGTGCGAGACCTGGACACCCATCCAACATTTTCAACTGTCCCTTGATCCAGTGATAATATTTATTGTCTCCCTCATTTATCACTGAATTGCACAAAATCATTAACATGCGCTCATTTTACATTTGCCCAAGATTCCTGAGCTAATTTTTTATTGAAAAATTGATATCTAACAATGAAAAGAGGGAGAAATAAAATTAAGAAACCCATGAAAGTGAAAGTGCACTGGGCATGGGCAGAGAATAATTAGGAATGGTGGGATTGAGAAGGGAAAATGAACAACATAAATGAAGCACAACTGACCTAGAAGAGGAAGGAATCAGAGCAATTTGCCTCGTTTTTTTTATTTTTGGGTCACACCTAACAATGCTCAGGGGTTACTCCTGGCTCTGCGCTCAAGAATTACTGCTGTTAGTGGTCAGAGGACCATATGGGATGCTGGGGATTGAACCTGGGTCTGCCAAGTGCAAGGTAAACGCCCTACCTGCTGTACTTTTGCTCCAGCCCTAGCAATTTGCCTCTTATGGATAAGCATCCCCTGTGTGTATGTCGCAAAGATTAAATAATAATAACACAACTGTTGTTTCCTTAATCCAACATTATTGTGCTAATACAAGTACCTGTTTACAGGTACCTTTGCACCCTGGCTTTGAACATGCCAACTTCTCACCATCTTCCATCTTCGGTCACTCCCCATCTTGGACAAAGTTCTTCTTGTAAATATGCACACAAAGTTTGGAAACCTGTTATGTTTCTGCCAAAGAGGTGATGAGTTATATGCTGAGTGAAGTAATTCAGATAGAGAAAAATCTCTCTCAAATGTGAAATGGAAAAACACACATCAAGTTAGCAACCTCCATAGATGTAGGATAACATTGGGTTTGTCCTTTTAGCCTTGCTGCAGGGAACTTAGTTTACCTTCAAGCAATGCCCTTTCTGCATGGACACAGGAAGACAGTTAATTAATATTATGCTCTGTAACACGGGAGTTGATTGACTTCAATAATATTTACTCCTGGGCATCTGCTTTCTCCACTCAGTCGCCCTTAGTTCCTAGTATCCAAGAGCAGGGTCCTGACGAGGGATGGAATAGACCCAGGGCAAGCTGTGAGCTACCCTGGCATCGAAATGGGCCAGGCCCAAGCGCCACAATACTCAACTATAAGTTGAGAGCATGGTCATGGACAAATGCTGTCATGATCCAAAAGTAACGACGAGACTAGGACCCTGCTGGGGTTACGAAGACTAACCTGGCCTGAGGACTGGTCTGGAATATATAGTGAATGTCCTCAGGAAGAACCACACTTTAATTGTGATATATTTCTTACTGTGCTCATAAGAATGACATTGCTAGAAATATTAGAAATAAATTTACTATAACTATTTAAGTGGATTACTAGCTGAGGAAGGAAGAAAGGGACACACCCTGACACACCCTTGTTTGGACCCCACCCTTGAGTGGATCTCCTAGTAATCTCCTTGAGATTTTGTTAATCTCCTCGAGAAATGGTCTCACCCTTCTTTGTAGATTTGTTAATGTTCAACCCACCTTTGTGTTACTGCCCTATGTAATTGCTATATAAACTAAGACTGTAACAGAAAACAAGGGGAAGACACGTGAGAGGACATGGGAGAAGAACAGAGAAGACACAGAAGCAGGGCAGAAGACACAGGGAGATGACACAAGAGAAGACATACGGGAAGACACAGAAGTGAAGGAGACAACACAGACAGAAGAAGACACAGAAGCAGTGACAGAGAGAGGTCGGAAGAGACCAGTGGAGAGACTACAGAGACAGAGACAGAGAGACAGACAGAAGAGAGCACAGTGTCACACACAGAAGCAGAGCACAGGGAAGAGCAATCCCGATCCGGTCCTTACACCGAGGCTCGAGATCACTGAATGCGAGCGGCGTGTGCAAGAGAGAACTGCGCCAAGTGACTGCGAACTACAGAACAACATGACACACCATTGCATCTCCCCCTCCCGCGTGCGCCTTTGTGATTTTTTACACATAGATGACCAAAATGGTTAGAATCTGGGAGCCACAGGACCAGAGAAATAGATTCAAGAGCTTGGTGCCTGTATTGCATGCAGGAGACCAAGGTTCAATCTTCAATCTCCAGAACCACATGCCCCCGAGGTACCCGGAGCTCATCCCAACCCCCGCACTGCCATATGCGGCCTCAATCCCCCACATATTGGTGGTGCTTTATCTCAGAAATTCTCCACATTCTCTCAAATACCACATACATTTCCCCCTAGTAAATTATGACATTTCTATAAAATATAACCTAGAAATTCATGTCAAAATGGTGCTACTCCAAGACCCTGGGATCCCTAGGGCAAGGCCAACAGGTTTAGCCCTGATGAGGAATTCCAGGAACAGGATCACTCCCTGCATTTACTGAGGATCTTTTCTGTTCCAGCCACTGGCCATGTTGCTATTACCTCCTTCTATTCTTTGTAGCAGTGTTAACTGTTTGTAAGAAGATCATGATAGGAACATTAGATATGCTGAATTATGGGGATATAAATAATTTTTGCCTACCACCTACCACTGGTATTTAAAGAAGAGATAGCAAGAACATTTCAACTTGCGTAACTATCCATTTCTTATCTTCTCTTGAGGTGGTTTTTAGACCCAGAAAATGTGTTACAGGTTGGGTTTTTTGGGATGTGAGGGTTTAGGTCACGCCCATTTGTGCTCAGGGGTCACTCCTGGTGGGCTTGGGGATACCATTAGGGATCAAACCCAGTAGCTTGCAAGGCAAAGGCCCTACCCGCTCTACTATTATTCTGACCCTCCTACCCTTTGGTATTTGAAAATATGACCTTATTTGGAGTAGGGTGTTTGACATGTACTCAAGGCAAGATAAGGTCTTCAAGGTGGGCCGTAAATCAATGACTATTATCATTATAAACCAAGGTAACTCTCAATGTAGAGATAGGAGTTACAGACCTGCCAAGGTTGAAAGTGTATGGAAGACTCCAGTGAGGGGCAAATGGTGGAAACTAACCATACAAATCACATTAAGAACATAAGTAGGGTAACAGAAAAAGCGCGCTGGGCTTACAGATGCCTCTGCTTCTCATTTTCTTTCATTTTTAGTTGAAGGAAAAATGAAGAGAAAATTGGGTTCTATATAAAATTTTCAATTGGACAGCAGTTAATTTTCTCTTATTTCTTTGTGAGTTAAAAAATATTTAAAGACCTGAATGATTTTTTTTAAATTGTCTTAAAAATACGTTTTTGCAAAAGCCCAGGTCCAGATAGATTCACTAGCGAATTCTTCGAAATATTTAAAAAAGGAACAATTGCCAGTTTTTTCAATCTCTTCCAGGAAATTGAGGAAGCAGAAACACTAGCAAGCCTTTTCTATGAGGCATATACCACCATAATAAGTAAAGCAGACAGAGACACCATAAAAAAGTGAGAAAATTAGAGGGGCAGGAGCCACAGCAGTGCCCTGGAGTTATCCTGCAGTTCAGACACCCGAGGGAGCCCTGAGCACAACCCGGTGTTCCCCCCCCAAGGAAAACAGACAAAAATAAAAACAGCTTGATGGCCTGTGAGTGGGCACCTGGGCAGAAGCAAAGATGCCCCCTGCTGTGGAGGCCCCAGGACAACAGCAGCTGCTCGGGGCGGCCCATACAGCCAGCACAGTCCCCAGCTCTGGTCCTCCTGATGCCATAGCAGCCCCTCGGGCACCGGGAGGGCAGGCACTGAGCTCCTATCAGTAGTGACAGCTACAGACAGCCTACAAGGTTCCAGGTGCAGGAGCCAGGGAACAGGGTGGGCGTGGCTAAAGCACGTGTCCTGTCCCTCTGTGGCTCTGACCACTGCAGCAGTAGCAAGGAGAGAGCAGCGAAATGCCACAAGCAGAAACCAGAAACTTGGCGGCCCCCAACAGACTTCTTGCAGGATGGCAGCATCCAGGGCAGTTTCCACAGAGGGCAGTTGACAGCCAGGGTCTAAAAGGTGTGGCACACGCAGGGATGAGAGAAGCCGAGGGACAGTAGCAGATACCATGGACGGGACTTCTAACATGAATGATGGAACTGGAGAGATAGTCCAGAGGGCGGGCGGGAAGCAGCTTCAGAAACTCGGGGGACGCAGAAGGCGGCGGGAAGCGGGGGACGGGAGGGCGTGGCCGACGGATGGTCCTCGTACCTGAAGGACGTGCGCAGTTACAAAGCCAGTTCGGGAGACGGGGTGCACGGGGTGGGCCGGGAGCGGCTTCAGAAACTCGGGGGATGCACATGGCGGAGGAAAGCGGCACATCCCTGATTTTTGACTGTTGACGGAGGTCAGAACTCCGAATTCCTTCTCTCACTTGAGTGAGACATGATATTCCCAGCATAGCTCTTTCAATTCCTCTTTGGGATACCCTAATAGCATGCTCATCCTGTTTGCATAGGGCCCAGGTCTCTGAGGCATATGTTAGTGCAGGAAGAACGGTGGAATCGAAAAGATGTGTCCGGAGTCAGAGGTTCTTCGTTCTCTTAACCACCTCTTCGACGCTCTTGAATGCATTCCATGCTGCTCTCTTCCTCCTGAGCAGTTCTGACACCAAGTCAATCCTCATGTTGATTTCTCGACCCAGGTACACATAGCTGCTGCATTCAGAGATGTTCATTCCATTGAGAGAAAATGGAGCTTCAGGGCCAGTACATTTTCCATGGACATTGTCTTGTTGAGATCCAGCTGCAGTCCAACCTTTCCACACTTGTGGTCGAAGTTGGTCAGCATTTGTGCCGCTTGGCTACTGTTTGGTGTTACGAGAACGATGTCATCAGCGAAGCGGAGGTGGTGTAATTGCCGACCATCTATCTTCACTCCCATTCCTTTTCATTCCAGTTGTCGCATGATGTTCTCAAGGTTGGCACTGAAAAGTTTTGGTGTAATGGTATCACCCTGCTGAACCCCTCTCTTTACATCAATTATCACTTCCTTGTAGAATGGTGAGACCCTGGTGGTGAGTCCACAATACAGCTCTCGGAGGATTTTGATATACTGAGTTTGAACGCCCTGTTTGGCCAGGGCTTCGATGACCACCTCAGTCATCATGATGATTCATAAAAAAATAAATTAATTTAAAAAAACAGACAAATTTGAACACAAAATTCAAGCCAGCAATGTTAGGGAACTGACAAATGAAGAACACTAGAAATGAAAAGAATGGAAGGTTCCTGTATTTTCTTGGTAGACCGTTCCAGCGCTTGATTCATCTCCTCCCTTAATTTATTGGATGTCTGTTCCATATTTGCTTGGAGTAGGTCGACTCTCCTCCAGATTTCCTCTCTGAATTGTTTATCTGAGAGGTCGTAGATGTTGGGAGCCTCTTTTGAGGTTTCTAGTATCTTTTCTTCTCCCTCTCTTCCTGGAGGGGATTTTCGCTGCTTCTTCATATTGTTATGGAAGTATAGGATTGGAACTTTGTAGGTGTTTATTCCTCCTACCTCTTGCTGAGAGAAGGAGGGGCTCTGTTTGTGCTATTTCTGATGGCAGCTTTATTCCTATTCTAGAAGTCTTCCTTACTCTCAGCCTTTTCTTTCTGATTGATGTTGGGGCTTTAATGAAGACTTAAGGATAAGTTGTCTTTACAAAAGTTTTGCTAAGCTTCTCTTATTCACTGATAATTTTTCTAAACTTAGAGCTAATAGGCTAGTTTGCATAAGTGTATGAGATGTGTTAAACCGATTTTCAAAGCAAGAAGACCATACCTAATGTGCTAAGGTAGGAAATAATATCTGCGGCTGCGTTAGTGGCGGCCGCTCTGGCAGGAGGCCACGCCCCTTTTTAGACCACGCCCCTTTCAGGCCACGCCCCCGTTTCTTCCTAGCAGGGGCTCCTGGGACAATGGTCCCAGGAAAGCCGGGGCGGTGGGAGGCGGGAAGTGGGGGCGGCAAGGGTCGCAAGTCCCGGCGGCCGCGTGGGAACCAGGGGCGCACTCGGGAGGCGTGGCTGGGAGTCTCCTGATTACCTGGGAAAAAGCTTAAATTGTTTAAATGGTTTATAAATAGGGATAGAAGGCCTGTGTGCAATCTGAGTGAGGAGTATAGATGTATGTAGAAAGTCGGGAATTCTATATTCTGAATATTCACAGTTCTGAAGCTCATCTTGTTTGGTGCTTGCAACTTGCTATATTTTACTATTGATTGAATGTTCTTTAATAAACAAGCAAGCATTCTCGGAACCACTGTCAGAGATTCTGTTTCATAAATTATATGGTTTTTAAATGAAATCAGAACACAAAGCAGAAACTAAAATATCATTTATTTTAATTCTCACTGTAAAGGAGGAAACAGTATCTCTGGCATGCAGAAAAACTTGTTTAGGGAGTAGATTTTAAGGTGTAGCACAGGCAAATAAGGTGCAGGTCACAAGATCAGATGTTACCCAAAGAATCCTTACAGTGTTCAGAAAGGAGAGAGAGAAGTGCTCATTCTAATGAGATAGCTTGCTCTGAGCTTAGATCCAGATGTAGGTATAAAGAAATGTCTTTGCCTTCCTTAATATGAATTCCAGATAGTGTTTAATGCCTATCAAAATATATTATTTTCTTAAATGTTACATGATACTTTTTTACTCTATTAACATAGTGAGAAAAAACGGCAGATTTTGTTCCTAAACAGGAATTGTGGCCTTCAGGTAAAATTTAACTAATGCTTTCTCTGAACAGGTCTGGGGGAAATATATCACAGTAATAATATCATGCTAGCTGTCCTGCTACATTGGAAATTGTAAATAGCTTTAAAATTATTGAAGCATTGTCTTTATCATCTTGAAGCTTACTCACCACGCAGAGCCTTGTGGACTGCAGGTGTTCAGGAAGTTAACACTCTGCAGATGTTTTTCCTTCTGGTTGCTAGCAGCTACTTCTCTCTTCTTTGAGTCTCCTTCCAGGTGGCAGGCTCTATGTCTGCTTAGAGAAGCTCCTGATCCTGCTTGTGCGGGGCAGTAGCTAGTTCCCCCCCGCTAGAGGAAGTCCCACCAAGAGAACACCTGGGTGCTCTCTAACTTTGGGTTCAGGAAGTCAGGGGAGGGCAGGTACAGGTTGAGGACTTAAAGGGACAGAGACATTTTTCACTGAGTTTTGTGTTTGCAGGGTTTCTCTTAAAAATCTCCCCTCCTTCTGTAACTCAGGCGGAGTGTCGACCAGCATGGCCCCTGATACCAAATATATTGTTATACCTGAGGGCAGGAAGGGTGTTACATAGATCCCTGATATCTGATTTTAATACTGCATTGATTATTAATCCAATTTAGATATTTCTTGCTCCCACAGGTGATTTTTGCCTTATAAATGGATCTAGGGAAAATATGCCCCAATAATAATGAGAAAAGTCAGGTTAGCTTTTCTCAATGACTGCTCATTTAATGGAAATCCTTGTATCAATTCCACTCTGGGTCTACTATCAGAAGAGTTTGAAAGCAGAGTGCCATCTTTTTCTGAGAAAGGAAATTTTCCAAGCTACTGACAAATTGTGAGCTGGGTAGTGTATAGAGAGTGAATATCTTTTTCCAGTCCTCAGGTTGGCTCCATTATATGGTTGGTGACACCAATTCTAATTATTGTCTCCTCTCTAAAGAGGGTTACAGGAACAAGGCCAGCAAATGAGACAATATTAGTGATGAACATATTACCAAAGGATGGACCATTGACCTGGCAATAACCAGCAATGTGACATTACTTAATTCACTGAAATGTCCTGAATGTGTATGTACCTGTAAGGAAGACAATATGAGTTATACATTGCCTGTTGACTGGGATGTGATTTTTCATTTATTTTTTCTTTTTTGCTAGCCCATAGTATTTCAAGTAGGAAGTGACACAACTTATCTTTTTTCCCATCCTTTTATCAGGGGCCAGTCTTTCATTATTGGACCTTCCACTGGAACTCCCACTGAGCACATTTTAGTAAGAAAAGGATAAGCTTCAAAAAATATAAAGATTCATTTTGATTATTAATCATTTTAAAGCAAAATTTAATAGTAATAATTTTATTTAAAGCAAAAAATCTAATGGAAAATAATACTGATATTAGTCTCCCAGGTGACTATAGCAACACAGACCCCCAGGACATGGCTGGAGCTTTCCTAGGCGGCCACCCTGGGAAGATCCTAATTCACTGAACTCTGCTAATGGCCTGTCCACAGGTTAGAGTTCCAGTGGACATGGTCTCTTCAACAACATACTGGCCCTGTATAACCCATAAGATCCATTTACAAAGAGGTGCCACATAGTTACATAGGAACACCAAAAAGAAGGGAATATACTAGAAGGGAAAATAAGAGATTGCAACTATGGGAAAACAGGGCAGAACCCCAACATGAGCAGTGTATAAAGATAGAATCCCTGGAGCCTGAACGAAAAATACCCACATGCAAAATCTCTCTGGTAAACAATTCAGGGAGGAAATGGTAAGGATGTTTAATGAGCTCAAAGAAACAATGGAACAGACATCCGATACAATACAGGAGGATAGGAGAGTAGAAATAAGAATACTACAAACAGAATGTCATCAATAAAAAACTCTGTAGATGAAATGGAAAACTCAGTGTGTGCCCTCAACACTGGCATGACAACAGTTGAAAATAGAATCAATGAGTTTGAAGATTGGGTGCAGAAAACATCCAGGCAACAATAAAAGATGAAAAATATCTCAAAATATCTAAAGGACAGAAAAGAGAACTATACGGTGAATTCAAAAAGAATACTATAAAAATCATGAGAGTCCCAGAGGGAAAGGGAGGCTGTCTCAGTGAGGTAGTAACAGTTAAAAAACATCATTGTTGAAAAGTCCCCAGAGCAGGAGAAGGAAGGCATCCATATCCAAGAATCCCAAAAATTCCAGCTAAAAGAGACTGAAATAAAAAGACTCCAGAAATAGCCTAATGAGAATGAGTAATACTATAGTCAGAGTTACAGTACTGCAAGAAAAAAGATCAAAGAAGGAAATTACATGCACAGGAATGTCTATTAGACTTAGAGACAACCTGTCCTATGAAACTCTCTAGGGCTGAGGTCTGTGGCACTGTAGCACCATTGTCCTGTTGTTTATCGATTTGCTTAAGCGGGCACGAGTAACATCTCCACTGTGAGACTTGTTACTGTTTTTGGCATATTGAATATGAACAGGTAGCTGACCAGGCTCTGTTGGGCGGGCAGGATACTCTCGGTAGCTTGTCGGGCTCTCCAAGAGGGACAGAAGAATCGAACCTGGGTTGGCCACATGCAAGGCAAATGCTCTACCCTCTGTGCTATCACCACAGCCTGGGCTGAGGTCAGTGGTGGGATATTCTTAAAAACCTTAATGAAATGAAGGTCTTACCAAGAATCATTTACCTGACTACACTCTCATTCAGATTTGAAGGAATGATACACAACTTTAGGGATAAACAACAGCTCAGGGACTTTATTGACTCAAAACAAACTTTCAAAGAAGGACTAAAGGGGCTGGAGCAATATCAGAGTGTGTAGTTCCTCAGGGAACCATATGGGATTCCCAGCATCCCATATGGTTCCCTGAGCACCGCCAGGAGTAATTCCTGAGTGCAGAGCCAGGATTGACCCCTGTACATCGCCAGTGTGACCCAAAAAGCAAAACAAAAAAAAAGAAGGACTAAAGGGGCGATTGTAAGGAAAGACAGATCCCACAAGCACAACAAAGTTCTACAGGAATATGGCACAAAACCCCATGACAATAATCTCTTTTAATGTCAATGATCCAAATGAACCAGTAGAGAACATAATTTTCAGGCTGGCAAAGGTTAGAAGCTTAATGAAGTTCATTTCTTAATAATCAAGAAATAAATAAATCAGGTCCATCTGGCTCATCTGATCTTTGATGAAAATCAGATGGGCTGGACATGTAATGTGATTTAGAGATGATTGCTGGACCAACTGGATTCCACTAGATGTCAAAAGACCGCGTAGCTGTTCACCTACGAGATGGTCAAACTTCTTTGTAAAGACCCTTAATGAATGGTTTCAGGCTCTTTGTGTTCCTGGAGTGAGCAGATGAGCAGACACCATTGGGCTACACTAGCACGTGACAGGGACAAATAGAGACATTACTTGCACCCGCTCGAGCAAATCGATGATCAATGGGATGACAAGTGATACAGGTGATAAAAAATTAGGAAGAAATTACACTTCTAAACATACACACACCCAATGAGAGACTGCAAAATATTTGAAACAACTGGTAATAGACTTCAATGAAGCACAATGAGACTTCAACACCACCATGATAGAGATGCATATCTGGGAGTTCAACTGAGAGAATAATGAAACTAAACCTCAACAAGGAGATGCTGTCTTTGAAGGAATAAATGGAAGAAAGAGAAATAGTGAATATATATATAGGACTTTTCATGCATCAAAAGCAGAAAATATGTTCTTATCCAGTGTGCATGGCACATTCTCCAACATAGATCACATTTTGGACCACAAAATCACCTGCATAAATTATCTTTTTGCCAAAAAACAGGAATATAGTAATCATATCAACTATCTTTTCAGACCACGATGCATTGAAAATAGAAGTGAATCACACAGAAACTGAGAATAATGCCAATCATCAGGAAATCAAATAACTCACTACTGAATAACCTGTGAGTTTGAGAGGAAATAAAAAAAATCAATAGGATTCCTGGAAACAAAGGAGAACAAGGACATGAGATACAAGAACTTGTGAGAAACAGCAAAAACTGTAAGAAGAAAGTTTATGTCTCTGCAAGCATTCATAAGCAAGATAGAAAGGGCCCACATAAACAACTTGACTTCACAGCTGAATATATTAGGAAATGTGCATCTCCTATCCTGTGTGGGTCCTCAAACCACACTTTACCTGGTGCTCCCTTCTCTATCTGATCTGCCCTTTCCTCCAGCTTGAGACCAGCTTCCAAGCCTTGGAGCCAACCTCCTGGTACTTATCTTTACTATTCTTGGATGTTAGTCTCCTATTCTGTTATTTTATATTCCATAGATGAGTGCAATCTTCTATGTCTGTCTCTCTCTTTCTGACTCATTTCACTTAGCAAGATACTTTCCATGTTGATCTACTTATCTGCAAAGGTCCACAATACCCATAAGGAGAGAGAGAACAAAAGGGAATTCCCTGCCACAGATGTGTTGGGTGGGGGGATGGGGTAGGAGGATGAGAGGGATACTAGGAACATTGGTGGAGGGGACTGGGGATGGGTGGAGGGGTGTAAATAAAATGCAAACGTGAAAGTTCATAAGTTTGTAACTGTACCTTACGGTGGTTCACTAATAATATTTTTTAAATGATCGTAGGAAATGACCAACAGAATAAGTTCAAAACATGCAGGGGGATGACATAAAATTTAGAGCAGAAATTAATGAACTGAAATTCCATAAAGCAATCCAAAAGATCCATGAAACCAAGATCTGGTTCATCAAAAAAGATAGACTTCTAGGAAGACTCACAAGGAAACAGACAGAACACCAATAAAAATGAATCATATAAATCAAATGGGGGAACATCAAAATAGAAACCACATAAATTCAAAAGATCAAAAGGGATTAATTTTAGGATTTTTATTCCATGAAAAAAGAGAACCTAGAAGAAATGGATAAATTCCTGGATTCTTAAAACCTCAAGAGGCCAAACCAAGAAGACTTGGAATACCTGAGTAAACATATCCTATAGAGGAAATTGAAATGGTCATCAAAAGTCTTTGACAAAACAAAAGTCCAGGCCCAAAAGGATTCACTAGTGAATTCTTCCAAACCTCAAATGAGGATTTATTGCCAATACTTTTCAGATTTTTCCAAGAAATTGAAGAAACAGAAACACCCCCAAACAGTTTCTATGAGGCAAAAATCACCCTGATTCCTATCATTTATTACTTACTTTTGCCTAAGTGCTAATTATTCTGATACAAATATGACAGTACTTTTAAAAATCTATCATTAGCCTTTTTAAACTATTTGTTAGGGCTGGAGCTATAGCACACTGGGTAGGACTTTTGCCTTGCACGTGGCTGACCCGGGTTCAATTCCTCCGTCCCTCTCGGAGAGCCCATCAAGCTATCGAGAATATCCTGCCCGCACGGGTGAGCCTGGCAAACTACCCGTGGCTTACTGGGTATGCCAAAAACAGTAACAACAAGTCTCACAATGGAGACATTAACAGTGCTCGCTCAAGCAAATCGATGAACAATGGGACAACAGTGCTAGAGTGCTAACTACTTTTTAAAAGTTCTCATTGTTTTCTATCTTTTATCTGATCCTGTGTCTAGTGTGAGAGTTCAAGTTGGTCTTTTGAAAGCAGCAGGGAATTGAATTTTGTTTTCCCTCTACACCCCAGTCGAACTCCAGGAGCCAAAAATCTCCAGAACCCAATCACCGCCATGCTCACGGCCACTCTTGACAGACTGGAATAAGTCTCACCCATGAGAGAACCTGAGGAAAAACACAGGTGTACGGGATCTGTGACTGAAATTTCCAAGCTCTCTCAGACTCTGCCTCCTCCCCTCTGCTCCCAAGTTTTCCAGAAGCTTGACAGTCACACCCACAATCTGCCCTTGGCTCCATCTAATCTCATCCACAGCCTAGATCCAGACACTCTGAAATAAAGCTCCCAAAAGAGAGCAACATAGGCCTTACCCATGAGTGAATCTGCTCTATAATCATATTCTAAATTCCAGAATTTCTGGAGCACATGGCGCAACCTCTCATAGACTACCCCACTGATGTACCAAGAGTAGCACACATTTGTTTCCTTTTAACATACATGTTTCTAATCTCTTATACAAGGGCTTAATGGCTCCAAAAATCTTCACACACTTTCCTCTTATGGTGGTGGGAATGTGCAATGTTAGTGGGATTGATGTTTGAGTTTTAAATTATTGTGAACAAATTTATAAAAATAAAATAAATTTTCATCAGAGTTTACTTTGAGAATCTACATGCCACCAAAGAAGATAACCTAGAAGAAAGCCAGAATAAATCCCTGGATTCCTATAACCTGCCAGAGATTGAACCAAGAAGATTTGGAATGCCTAAACAGAATTGCCGCTATAAAGGAAAATGAAAAGGAAATTAAGCCTTCTCTACAAAAAAGGGCCAGATCCAGATGGATTCAGTAGTGAACTCTTTCAAACCTTTAAATTGGACTTGCTGTCAATCTTTTTAAGCTTTCCCAAGAAACTTAAGAAACAGAACATTTTGAAACAGTTTCTATGAGGTAACTATCACTCTGATACCAAGAACAGGTGGAGACAGCATAGAAAAGGAGAATTACATTCCAATATCACTTGTGGACAAAAATGCAAAGATCCTCAACAAAATTTTAGCAAATAGAATCCAATGAGTCATCAAAAAGTCCATACTTCATGACCAAGTAGGATTCATCCCTGGGATACAAGAATGGTTTAACATTCTGAAGTCAAACCATGTAATATATCATATCAATTAAAGAAAAATAAAAACTATATAATCATATATGCTCATATCAGTAGATTCAGAGAAAGTATTTTGATTTCTACCAATCATTCATGATACAAATCTCCAGAACCCAACCACAAAATGGAAATTGACAGAATGTTCCTCAATATAGACAAAACCATCTCCCAGAAGTAGACATCAAGCACTCTCAATGGGGGAAAAAAAATAAAAGGCTTCCCTCTATGATCAGGCACAATAATACCAGGTCGCCCACTCTGGACATGTCTATTTATTATAGTACTGGAATTAATTGCCATAGCAGTAAGGTAATAAAAGGATATCAAGGGTATCCAGATAGGAATAGAAGATGTCACAGCTTTCACTACTTGCGGATGATACGATATTTTACTTGGAAATTCCTAAAGATTCTACTAAATATCTCCTAGAAACAATAGGTTTGTATAGTAAAGTGGCAGGTTACAAAACAGTCCATGGCTTTCCTCTATCCAAAAAAAATGAAAGAGATATTAAAAAAATAACCCCTTTCACAATTGTACCTCAGAAAATTGTACCTCCGAATCAGCTTCACTAAAGAGGTGAAGAATCTATACAAAGAAAACTATGAAACATCCGCCTACTGACCCGAGGGGCACTCTCCCACCGATTCCCGGACTGTGAGGGCTCCCTTCTAATCCCCCAAACTCTCTGCGCTGCGTGGACATACCTCTCCGCTCCTCTGTAACGCCCAAACTCCCAATCAGTCCTTTAGATGACTTGAACTTCACAAAAGCTGTCAGCGAACAATAGAACCTCCGAAAACTCCTCATAGAGACAGCATAGCCTTAAGTCATCACTAAAGGCCCCAAATAAACCAAGAGGAGAGCCAGAGAATAAGGAAGTATTCTGGAATTGGAACAAAGCCACCATGATCAACTTAGCACAAACAGAATTCCCCCCCCCCCGCAGAAAGAGGGAATAGGGATATAAAACTAGAAGGCTACAACTCTAGACTTCCATAATAACATGAAGAAACAGCGAAAATCCCCTCCATGAAGAGAAGATTAAGAAAAGATTCCAGAAATCTCCACAGAGTCTACCCACATACTGGACCTCTCCGAAAAAGAATTCAGAGAAGTTGATGTACTCAAAGCAACCATAGAACAGACATCCAATAAATTAAGGGAGGAGATAAATGATGCTTTGGAACGGTCAACCAAGAAAATGCAAGAAGAAATGAGATCAGAAATGTCAAAGCTACGAACAGATGTCACTAAGCTACGGACAGAAGTCACAAAAATAAAGGAGTCGGTAGATGAATTAAAAATCTCAGTAGGTGTCCTCAACAGTAGAATGACTACAGCCGAAGAAAAAAATCAGTGACCTTGAAGATGAGTTGCATAAAGCTTACAGGCAACAACAAAAAATGGCAAAAGACCTCAAAAAGGATATAGAGCGAATCAGAGTCCTTGGGGATGACTTCAAGAGGAACAACATAAGAATCATTGGAGTACCAAAAGCACAGGGAAGTAACCCAAATGGAAAAAAAACACAGTCAAAAACATCATTGCTAAGAAATTCCCAGAGCTGGAGAAGGTAGGCATCCAGATACAAGGAGTCCAAAGAGTACCAGCAAAAAGAGACCCAAATAAAAAGACTCCAAGGCATATTAAAGTCAGAATGACGGATGCGGTGGATAGAGGCACAATTCTGCAAGCAGCAAGGTCAAAGAAGGAAATCACATACAAAGGAGCACCCCTCATATTTACAGCACACCTATCAAAGGAAACCCTCTGAGCCCGAAGACAATATTGGGACATAGTGAAAAAACACAACGAAATGAACACCTCACCAAGAGTACTTTATCCGGCTAAACTCTCACTCAAACTCGAAGGAACCATACACTATTTCTCAGATAAACAACAGCTCAGGAACTTCAAAGACTCAAAACCAAAGTAAAAAGAACTAAAGGGGCTATTGTAAGTCAAGTAAGAACCCCACAAGAAAACAAACCCCGCAGAAAGATGACACAAAACCCCATGACAATAATCTCTCTCAATGTCAATGGCCTAAATGCACCAATTAAGAAACCTAGAGTGGCAAAATGGATTCATAAACTAAACCTAACATTCTGCTGCCTGCAGGAAATACACTTGAACAGTCAGAACAAACACAGACTCAAAGTCAAAGGGTGGAAAACATTCCTGCAAGCAAACAACTCCCTCAAAAAAGCTGGGGTGGCCATACTAGTATCCAATGACAGATATCAGGTTGAAAAAGATTAGATGGGACAGCGAAGGTCACTTTCTATTTATCAAGGGATATGTGCAACAGAAGAAGTCACAATCTTAAACGTATATGCACCTAATGAGAGACCGTCTAAATACATAAAATAACTCCTAACAGACATTAAGGAAGACATCACTAACAGCACAATAGCAGTTGGAGACTTCAACACTGCCCTATTTCCTCTGGATAGATCGACAAGAACAAAACTCAGCAAGGAAACACGGACTCTGAAGGAAGAAATAGAGAAGAGAGGCCTAATAGACCTATACAGGGCTTTACACCCCCAAAAGAAAGAATGCACATTCTTTTCCAGTGCACATGGAACATTCTCCAAACTAGACCATGTACTGGGCCACAAAACATACCTGAATAAAATCAGAAAAATAGAAATTGTATCAACTATCTTCACAGACCACGATGTGCTAAAGATAGAACCTAATCAGACACACACACGAGAAGAATCAAAACAAACACCTGGAAATTAAACAGCTCAATGTTGAACAATAAGTGTGTCAGAGGGAAATCAAGGAATAAATCAAGAGATACCTCGAGACAAATGAGAATGAAGACACAAGCTACCAAAACCTATGGGACGCAGCTAAAGCTGTGTTAAGGGGGGAATTTATAGCTCTTCAAGCATTCCTTAGGAAGGAAGAAAGGGCCTACATAGATAGCTTGACTTCACGACTCAAGACCTTAGAAAAGGACCAGAAAAAGGAACCCAAACCAGACCGAAGGAAAGAAATAATAAAAATTGAAGCAGAGATTAACGACATGGAAACACAGAAAACAATCTGAGAGGCCAATGAAACCAAGACCTGGTTCTTTGAGAAAATAAAAAAAGATTGATACACCACTAGCAAGACTCACAAAGAAAGAGAGAGAGAACCCTAATAAACCGAATCTGGAATGAAAAGGGGGACATCACAACAGAAACCAACAAAATTCAAAAGATCGTCAGAGACTACTTCGAAAGCCTGTATGCCACAAAACAAGAGAACCTAAAAGAAATGGATGAATGCCTTCATTCCTTCAATCTCCCAAGACTGAACAAAGAAGACTTGGAATACCTGAAGAGACTCATTAATATTAAGGAAATTGAAACTATAATCAAAAAACTCCCCAAAAACAAAAGCCCAGGTCCAGATGGATTCACTGGCAAATTCTTTCAAACATTTATAAAAGACCTGTTGCCAGTTCTCCTCAAGCTTTTCCAGTGAATTGAAAAATAGGAACTCTACCAAACAGTTTCTATGAAGCACACATCTCCCTAATAACAAAAGGAAACAAAGACACCACTAAGAAAGAAAATTATAGAACAATATCCCTGATGAACACCGATGCAAAGATCCTCAACAAAATATTAGCAAATAGGATCCAACAACTCATCAAAAAGATCATACACCTTGACCAAGTGGGATTCATCCCAGGGATTCAAGGATAGTTTAACATTCGGAAATCATTCAACATAATCCATCATATCAACAAAAGTAAAGATAAAAACCATATGATCATATCAATAGATGCAGAGAAAGTATTTGACAAGATCCAACATTCATTCATGATGAAAACCCTCACCAAAAGGGGTTTTGGAGGAACTTTCCTCAAGATAGTCGAAGCCATCTACCACAGTCCTACGGCAAACATTATCCTCAATGGGGAAAAATTAAGGGCCTCTCCTCTAAGATCAGGAATAAGACAAGGATGCCCACTCTCACCACTTCTCTTCAATATAATACTAGAAGTACTTTTGATAGCAGCTAGACTAGAAAAAGAGATTAAGGGCATCCAGATAGGAAAGGAAGAAATCAAACACTCACTATTAGTAGACGATATGATACTATTTCTAGAGAAGCCTAAAGCATCTACTAAGAAACTCTTAGAAACAAAATAGACTTATACAGTAAAGTTGCAGGCTACAAAATCAATACCCAAAAATCCATGGCCTTCCTATACACAAACAATGAGGCAGAGGAAAGGGACATGAAAAAAGCAATCCCATTCACAATCATGCCCCAGAAAATCAAGTACCTTGGAATCAGCTTAACCAAGGAAATAAAAGACCTCTACAAAGAAAACTATAAAACGCTACTCCATGAAATACAAGAGGACATGAGAAAATGGAAGCATATAACCTGCTCATGGATAGGGAGAATCAATATTGTCAAAATGGCAATACTCCCCAAAGCATTATACAGATTCAATGCGATCCCTATATGGATACCCATGACATTCTTCAAAGAAACGAATCAAGCAATCCTAAAATTCATATGGAACAACAAACGCCCACGGATAGCTAAAACAATTTTCAGGAAAAACACGATGGGAGGCATCACCCTCTCCAACCTAAAACTTTACTACAGAGCAGTAACAATTAAAACAGCATGGTACTGGAACAAAGGCAGAGCCACAGACCAATGGAATATGGTGGAATATCGCACACAGGACTCCAAATGTATGATCAACTAATCTTTGATAACGGAGCAAGAAATATGAATTGGAGCAAGGAAAGCCTCTTTAACAAATGGTGCAGGCACAACTGGACAACTACATGCAAAAGAATGGGCTTAGATCTCAACCTGAAACCATGCACAAAAGTCAGATCAAAATGGATTAAAGACCTCAACATCAGACCACAATCCATAAGGTACATTGAAGACAAATTGGAAAAAACGTCCACAATTTTGAAGCTAAAGTTATCTTCAAAGATGACACACAACTGATCAAACAAATGGAAGCAAAGATAAATAAATTGGACTATAGTAAACTAAGATAATAGTTTCTGCACCGCAAAAGAAAGAGTGACCAGAATACAAAGACAACCTACAGAATGGGAAAGGATATTCACATAATACCCATCCAAAAAGGGGTTGATATCAAAAGTATATAAGGCCCTGCTTGAAGTCTACAAGAAGAAAACATCCAACACTATCAGAAAATGGGGCATAGAACTGAACAGAAACTTTCCCAAGGAAGTGATACGAATGGCCAAAAGGCACATGAAAAAGTGCTCTACATCACTAATCATCAGAGAGATGCAGATCAAAACAACTATGAGATACCACCTCACACCACAGAGACTGGCACACATCCAAAAGAACAAAAGCAACCACTGTTGGAGATGGTGTGGAGAGAAAGGGACCCTTGTACACTGCTGGTGGGAATGCCGACTAGTTCAGCCCTTTTGGAAAACAATATGGACGATTCTCAAAAAATTAGAAATTGAGCTCCCATTTGATGCAGCAATACCTCTGCTGGGAATATACCCCAGAGGAGCAAAAACAGTATAGTCAAAATGACATCTGCACTTATATGTTCATTGCAGCACTATTTACAATAGCCAGATTATGGAAAAAAACCGAGTGCCTGAGAACAGATGACTGGTTGAAGAAACTTTGGTACATCTATTCAATGGAATACTGTGCAGCTGTTAGAAAAAATGAGATCATGAACTTTGCATATATGTGGATCAACATGGAAACCATCATGCTAAGTGAAATGATTCAGAAAGTGAGATACAGACTTAGAAAGATTGCACTCATCTGTGGAATATAGAATAACAGAGTAGGAGACTAACACCAAGAATAGTAGAAATAAGCACCAGGAGGTTGACTCCATGGCTTGGAAGCTGGCCTCACATTCTGGGGAGGTGGCAGCTCAGATAGAGAAAGAAACACCAAGTAAAATGTGGTTGGAGGCCACTCGGGGGAAGGGTGATGAGTGCTGAATGTAGACTATAGAGTGAACATAATGGCCACTCAACATCTTTATTGCTAACCACAACAACTAATTAGAGACAGCAAAAGGGAATACCCTGCCACAGTGGCAGGTTGGGGTGGGGGGAGATGGGATTAGGGGGGTGGAAAGGATGCTGTGTTTATTTGTGGTGGAGAATGGGCACTGGTGAAGGGATAGGTTCTCGAACTTTGTATGAGGGTAACATGAGCACGAAAATGTATAAATCCGTAACTGTAACCTCATGGTGACTCACTACTTAAAAAATAAATTTTAAAAAAGAAAACTTTGAAACAGAACTTCAAGAAATAAAAGAGCATATGAGGAAATGTAGACACATCCCCTGTTCATGGACTTGAATAATTAACATTGCCAAAATGGCAATAGTCCCCAGAGCATTATACAAATTCAGTGCAGCCCATATAAGAATATTCATGAGAGACTCAACAATACATCTCTTGGAAGAGAGCACAGAACGACACTCCCTAGAGTTGCCTCCAGACCCCTTACCAGGTTGTCTCACATGGAATGGATATTCAGCAAGCTGATATGAATAATAGTATATTTCTGTTTTTCTCATTTGCCTACTCTAGTTTGGGTATGTCTGCTTGGTTCCATGACTTGAATGGGAGGACTCATATATTGGGCATCTGCTATCTGTTTGGGCCTCAAGTATATTTATTCCCAACAGCATACATGATGCAGACAAATTTACACTGTGATAGTCACTGCTATTTCCTAGCCTCTTTATTTTTTTAAAGAAATTTATTAGTGAACCACCATGAGATACAGTTGCAGACTTACAAACTTTCGTGCTTGCGTTTCAGTCATACAATGATCGAGTACCCATCCCTATACCAGTGCTCATTCTCCACCAGCAATGATCCCAGTATCCCTCACCCCACTCCCACCTTCTCCCCCCACCCCACCCCACCTCTGTGGCAGGGCATTCCCTTTTGTTCTCTCTTTCCTTTTGGGTGTTGTAGTTTGCACTAGAGGCATTGAGTGGCCATTTTGTTAGATCTATATTTTACATTTGGCTCTCATCTCTCAAACCGAGTTGGCCCTCCAAGTACCCTTTACTTGGTGTTCCCTTTTATATCTGAGCTACCTTTTCCCCAGCATTTGAGGCAGCCTTCCAAGCCATGGAGTAGACCTCCTGGTCCTTCTCTCTATTATTCTTGGGTATTAGTCTCCCATTCTGTTACTTTATATTCCACAGATGAGTGCAATTTTTCTCTGTCTCTCACTCGCTTTCTGACTCATTTCACTTAACATGATACTTTCCATGTTGATCCATTTATATGCAAATTTCATCTTTTTCTAAAAGACTTAATCTTTTCTAATAGCTGCATAGTATTCCATTCTGTAGATGTACCAAAGTTTCTTTAACCAGTCATCTGTTCTTGGACACTCAGTTTTTTTTTTCTGATTTTGGCTATTGTAAACAGTGTAACAATGAACACACAAGTGCAGATGTCATTTCTACTATACTCTTTGCATCTCCAGGATATATTCCCAAAAGTGGTATAGCTGGGTCAAATGGGAGTCAATTTCTAATTTTTTGAGGATCGTCAATACTGTTTTCCAAAAGGACTGAACCAATTGGCATTCCCACCAGCAGTGAAGGAGAGTCTCTTTTTCCCCACATCATCGCATACACTGGTTGCTTTTGTTCTTTTGGATGTGGGCCAGTCTTTGTGGTGTAAGATGATATCTCATTATTGTTTTGATCTGCATCCTCTGATGATTAGTGATGAAGAGCATTTTTCATGTGCCTTTTGACCCAGCTTCTTTCTGAGAAATTGGATGTAGACACAAAGCTGAACCTCTGTGAAACTTTTAATTCAATATCCTCCAGATTAAATCTTAAATTGGAAACAAATCTTTATTTCTGAGTTGACTATGGTTACAAACTTGTCAAATTATACCTCAGTTTTGAATCTTTGCAATGATTGCTCAGTTTTTATTAAAAGCTGTGGTCATGTCCTTTGACCAATGTAACAAGTCCTAGAATTCTTTTCAACTCAATAAGCTTTAGTACAAAACTCATTATGTTAAAAAAATATGAAAAGATACCCTTTGTGTTCAGCACCCAGATACAAACCTTTTGGGTTAGGTGTGGCCATGTCTGCTTAGGCAATGATCCTGTCATGATGTGGTTGAGATTGAAACCCTGTTGTAAGGAATACCCTTCAGAATGACTTTCCCTTATTTGTTTTATTCATTACAGAGGAGACAAGCCACTGTTTTGGGTTTAGCAAGGCCTAAGGTGCCTAAGTGTTTTCAACTCAACAAGTTCCAGTCTAAAGCTGAAGTTCTGTAAAACTTTTGCATTCGGCACCTTCCTATATTAGAGTGCTATTTTATATTATTTATATATATTTATATTTATTATTTTATATATCATTTTCTATTTTAGTCCCTGTTTCTCCTATACCCCGCCTAGGAGAAGTGCTTAATAGCTCTGACTTTGTCCCTATTTCTGTATTGTACAGCACCAAAAGTCCCTGAAGTGAAGGCTATGGTCACTAGAAAATTTTCTTAGCAAGGTCCCTCATAGCATACTGTGTTCAGTTCACTTTCAAGCACTCTTTGTGTTGATGCCACAGTACTGACATTCTGTAGATATCATAATACTGTCCTTTTTTCCCATCTTGGTCCACTCCCTCCCTTCGAAAGCAAAGTACTCAATGTAAGTATACATTTGAAAAGTTGTTATGTTCTACTTGAAGTTCTACTTCAAGTTCTACTTGAAATTAAGGTAGAAATTTATAAGATAAAATAAATATTTTAGTCCAGAGGGAATCCACAAAAAAATGAAATAAAACAAAGTTGGATCACATAAACTGAAGTAAGGGGTAATTAAACTCCCACCATTACTATGATTGCATTACATTCAACTGAAATTGACAGATCATAACAGTGTCATAGATAAAGGATAGACTTAACAATAAATAATGCTAGAAAACGATATTAAACATGAAAATTATAAGAATATAGAAACAGAGATCCTTCCTCTCACAAAAAGTAGCTCATGAGATACCATTTTAAATAGCATTATGCTACAGATTCTCAAACAATGAAAATTAGATCAAAATTAATCACAGATATTGGCACAAAATTCAAAATAAACACTTAAATATAACATTGGAGAAAATAGGGGTGATGTGGTGCTTGAGATAGACTTTTCAGATATACACTATGAGTGTACACATGAAATAAATAATGGAAAGCTACATGAGTTAGCTACATAATGTTGGACTTCATTGAAATTCAAACTATCTGCAATGGGAAGGTGTGGTTTGTTCAGCAGGTTACCCAACATGACTGTTCTCTCCCAGGAAATGAACTGGACTTGGCAGGACCAAACTTCTCCACTAGGGAATTGGCATGATGCAAAACCTCCATGCATCATGAAACGAAACAGTACCTACTCGGACCCTGAAGTCCATTAGGGAACCAGCCAGACTCTAACTAAAGAAACAACTGCCTGGTTCCCACCACCATTCATATCAGCAGTGGATGTGGTTTCCTGAACCAGCACCTGCTATGGCTCCCAGATAATCTCCCTGTCCTTGTCACATAAGTTTAATGCCTTGGCCTCTTTTACTGAACTTTCACCAGGGAAGCTTGACTAACACAACCCCATTAAGCTAACAGTGATTCCTATTGACATTTATCAAATCCCCACAAAAATAGCTGTTGGAGCACGAAACAATAGAAAGAAGTTCAGCCCAAAGGACTATTTCCTTAAATCAGTGGCAGAAGCTCCAGACAGTTTCACAGAAGCACTGAATTGAAAGGGAATATCTTTGATTGTGACCACTGTCACAAAGTCCTCCTTGACAGTGGGGAGACACAAACAGTGTATTGGGAAGAATCACCCAAAGACTATCACAGTCACCATGGAAAAATTACACTGAAACCCATCCCAGAGGTGGATGAAGATAATAATTTATAAGTCCCAACCAGAAATGTTCAAAGGTGGGAAGACAATCTTTCAAGAAAAAAACTCACTCAAAAAGGCCTGAGTAGCCATACTAATATCAAACAATATAGGATTCAGGCTGTAAAGGGTTATAAGAGACAAGATAAGAGCTCTTAAGTTCCAACCAGGAATGATCAGAGGTTAGAAGAGAGCCCTTCAAGCAAACAACTCCCTCAGAAAGGCCTGAGTATCCATACTAATATCAAATAACAGAGAATTCATGCTGAAAAGGGTTACAAGAGGCAAATAGGGTCATTTCTTAATAATCAAGGGATATGTACATCAGGAATAATTCATGGTCCTAAAAATATATTCACCAAATAAGAGGCCAGAAAAATATTTAAAACAACTTCTAATGGATTTCAAGTACAACATTGATAGCAAAACAATAGAAGTTGGATACTTTAAGACAGCTCTGTCACCACTTTTTAGATAGTCATACTAAAAATCAGTGAGGAAATACTGGCTTTGAAGAAAGACATGAAACGGAGGGGGTTTCATCCCCAAAAGCTGAATAAACATTCATCCCCAACACACACGAAACATTCTCCAAGATATACTATATGCTGGGACTCAAAATATATCTCCATTCTCCATAATATCAAGATAATAAAGAGTATAAACTACCTTCTTAGAACATGATGCATTGAAAATAGAAGTTAATCACTAACAGAAGTGTAGAAATAACTCTAACACCTGAAAATTAAACATCTCACTACTGAAAAATAGTAGGTTAGAGAGAAATTGAAAAGATTCCTGGAAACTTGATTCCCCTTTCTGCCTGATGGTTCAGCAGCTTCCAACTATAACTCACACACTCTGACTTAGAAACAGCTCAGCTTCACATCTTATTTCAAAAGAACGATGAGCATTTGATACTTTCCAGATGGGATCAGTCTTTGAGCTGGAAAGTCTGGGGTGTTCTCAGAATGGAAGTGTACTGTATCCCCAACACCCCGTGGCACAAAAAACCCAGCGACATTCACTTGCACCTGCCATCTTGCAGGCAGAGAAATGGCCCAGCATAACTGCCCCAAGAGAATGTGATACTGCTGAATCAGTAGACTGGACCAGGCTGAGAGCTCTAGGGCCTATTCACAATGGGGGCAAGCAGATCACCCTTTCTGCCAGAAGGCCCAGCATCTCACAGGAATACCCAATAACTTAGAAACAGCCCAGCTCCACAACTGAACCTTATCAAACCACCAAGAGACAAAATTTACCTAGATCTATAGCTCATTGATCATGTGGCCACATCTATGGCCATGTACCACTTCAAATTTTCTTAGTACTATAAGCCTAGTAGAATTAAGGCAAATAAAATAGGAGAGTTTCATGGAAGACCATCAGGCTCAATGAGTCTAAACAATAACACTGAAAGTTCGACTATCACTAACTAGCACAGAAGATCCTTAGACAATGGCTTTAGGAACATCATTGTGAGATATTACAATTGTCACAAATTGACTGTAATTAATCTCAGATTTGATAATGCCATTGGTCTCTGTGTTGTAACAAACATCATGAAGTAAGTTGGAAGTGCCTGCAAAGGGTCAGGCTGGGATGACAGGTGTGAAACTGGGGACATTGGTGGAGGCAAGGACACACTCATGGTGACATTAGTGTTAGAACATTTAACACCTAAAACTTCTGCATTAGAAACAAGTTGATGAATCACGGTGCTATTAAAAAACCTGAAGTAAACAATAAATGAGCATTTTAAAAAAAGATTCCTGGAAACAACCAGAAATGAGATGATTTACCAGAACTTGTTAGACACAGCAAAATCAGTGTTAAAGAAAACTGTATATGTATAGTTCTGCAAGCACTTATCAGGAAGAAAGAAAAGGCTTGTATAAACAACTTGTCTGCACTGCTGGAGGAGAAACTAGAAACTAACCAGCAAAAGGAACCCAAACCAACAGGAGGAAGGAAACAATAAAATTTAGAGTAGAAATTAATTAAACTGGAACCCAAAGAGTAATCTAAAAGATCAATGAAATTAAGAGCTGAAAATTTGAAAATTTTCAAAATAATCCACTAGGAATATTCACAAAGAAAGACAGAGAGTGATTCTTAACAAATCAAATCAAAAATGAATAGGAGGATATCACAGACATTGCAGAAATTCAAAGGATAATCAGCAATTGCACCGAGAATATGTATGCCAATAAACAACAGAATTTAAAGAAATGACTAGATCTCACGCTGGCTCCGCCCAGCCTGGGAGACTGCCAGGGCTTAGGGACCCCCCCCCCAGTCTCCACTCTTGCCACCTGCCTCTCCACCGCCCTTCTAACCAACCACTGCCATTCCCCCAGTTTACTTGAACCCTAGATCGCCCTCTCCTCTTTGCGTCCCTCTGAAAGAACTCTCACGCTGGCTCCGCCCAGCCTGGGGGACTGCCAGGGCATGGGGACCGCCTTCCCCCGCCCCCAACCGCCACCGCCATCCTGTCATTTGCCTGGTTGGGGAGTGTCCTCTATGTCAGGGGCGGGGCCTGAAAAGGGGGCGTGGCCTTTCCCCAGAGCGTCCGTCAATAACGCAGCCACAGTTATTTTCCCCCCTTTTCTATACTGAGCTAATTAGTTCACAATCTGTATGACGTATTTATTCGAAGAACAACCTGGTCATCTCAATCACTATATGCTAATAAACCATTAACCTATCCTAACTCCATAAAAACTGTCAGTAGCACAAGAAGGTACACAAAAGCCCTCATAAAGAGATCATGGCCTCAAGCCTTGACTAGAAGCCCTACATAAAATAGGAAGAGCGCATTCATGTAAGGAACTATTGTAGAAGGGGGGAAAGGATACTATCATTGATTTAGCTCACCTAGAATCTCCTCCTGTAGCAATAGGGATTAGAGATAGAGAATGGTAAGGTTTCAACTCTATCATCCCATAACAACTTGTAGAAACATAGAAAAAAAACACCACAAGGAGAAAATGAAGAGATTCCAGGAGCTTTAAGATAGGTCACTCCCAAATACAACCTCCTCTCAGATAAAGAATTCAAAGAAGAAATTGTGAAGATTTTTGATGAACTCAAAGAAACCATGGAACGAACAACCAATAAACTAAGGGAGGATATGAACACAGCCTTGGAACAGACCACCAATAAAATACAGAAAGAAATGAGAGCAGAAATTTCAAAACTATGAACAGAAGTCACACAATTAAAGGAATCAGTAGATGAAATAAAAAAAAAACTCAGTAGTAGCCCTCAACAGTAGAATAATTACAGCCGAAGACAGTATCAGTGAGCTTGAAAATGAGCTGCACAAAGCTTATAGACAATAGCAAATAATGGCAAAAGACCTCAAAATGGCTCTAGGGTAAATCAGAATCCTAGGGGATGACTTCAAGAGGAACAACGTAAGAATCATTGGCGTAACAGAAGGACGGGGAACTAAGCCCAGTGAAAAAAACACAGTTAAAGACATAACTGCTAAGAAATTCCCAGAGCTGGAAAATGCAGGCATCCAGATCCAAGGAGCTCAAAGGGTGCCAGCTAAAAGAAACCCCAACAAAAAAACTCCAAGGCATATCATAGTCAAAATGATGGATGCTACAGATAGAGACACAATACTGCAAGCATCAAGGTCAAAGAAGGAAATCACATACAAAGAAGCACCCCTCAGATTTACAGCAGACCTATCAGAGGAAACCCTCCAAGCCCGAAGACAATGGTGGGATATAGTAAAAAAGCTCAACGAAATGAACATCTCACAAAGATTACTCTATCTGGCTAAATTCTCACTTAAACTCAAAGGAACCATACACTATTTCTCAGATAAACAATAACTCAGGAACTTCATAGACTCAAAACCAAAATTAAAAGAAGAACAAAAGGGGCTGCTATAAGGCAAAGAAAAACCCTAACAAGAGCAATAAACCCTACAGAAAGATGGCACAAAATCCCATGGCAATAATATCTCTCAATGTCAATGGTATAAATGCACCAATCAAGAGATACAGAGTAGCAAAATTGATTCGGAAAATAAAACCAAATTTATGCTGCCTACAAGAAACACACCTGAACATTCAGAGTAAGCACAGGCTCAAATTCAAAGGATGGAAAACAACCATACAAGTAAACAACTCCCTCAAAAAAGCTGTGGTGGCCATACCAGTAACTAACAACATAGACTTCAGGCTGAAAAAGATTAGAACAGACAGCGAAGGTCAGGTTTTATTCATCAAGGGATATATACAACAGGAAGAAGTCACACTCTTAAACGTATACGCACCTAGTGAGCGACCAGCTAAATATTAAAAAAAAAAAACTTCTAATATACTTTAAGCTAAAGCTGTGTTAAAGGGAAAATTTATAGCTCTGCAAGCATTCCTCAGAAGGGAAGAAAGGACCTACATAGAGAGCTTGACTTCACAGCTCAAGATCTTAGAAAAGAACCAGCAAAAGGAACCCAAGCCAGACCGAAAGAAATAAATAATAAAACTTAGAGTAGAAATCAATGATATGGAAACCCGAAAAACAATCCGAAAGATCAATGAAACAAAGAGCTGGTTCTTTGATAAAATAAACAAGATTGATAAACTGCTAGCAAGACTCACAAAGAAAGAGAGAGAACCCTAATTAACCGAATCAGAAATAAAAAGGGGTATATCACAAGAGCAAACAATGAAATTCAAAAGACCATCAGAGACTACTTTGAAAATCTTTATGCCACGAAATTAGAGAACCTAAAAGAAATGGACAAATTCCTTGATCCCTGAATAGACCCATAAATATGAAGTAAATTGAAACTGTTATCAAATTTCTTCCCAAAAACAAAAGCCCAGACCCAGATGGATTCACTAGCAAATTCTTCCAAATAATTTAAAGAGGGCCTGTTGCCACTTCTCTTCAAGCTTTTCAAGGAAATTGAAGAAACAGGGACTCTGCCAAACAGTTTCTATGTGGCTCATATCTCACTAATACCAAAAGTAAACAAAGATACCACTAACAAAGAAAACTACAGGCCAATATCCCTGATGAACATGGATGCGAAGATTCTCAACAAAATATTAGCAAAAAGAATCCAACAACTCATCAAAATATCATACATTACGACCAAGTAGGATTCATCCCAGGGATGCAAGGATGGTTTAACATTAGGAAATCAATCAACATAATCCACCATATCAACAAAAGTAAAAATAAAAACGATATGATCATTTCAATAGATGCAGAGAAAGAATTTGACAAGGTCCAACACAGATTTATGATAAAAACTCTCACTAAAATAGGCTTAGAGGAACTTTCTTCAAGATAGTTGAAGCCATCTACCACAAACCCACGGCAAGCATTATTCTCAATAGAGAAACATTAAAGGCCTTCCCTCTAAGATCAGGAACAAGACAAGGATGCCCACTCTCTCCACTTCTGTTCAACATAGTACTGGAAGTACTTGCAATAGCAATTAGGCAAGAAAAATACATTAAGGGTATTCAGATAGGAAAGGAAGTTATCAAGCTCTCCCTATTTTCATATGACATGATTCTATACTTAGAGAATCCTAAAACCTCCACTAAGAAACTCCTAGAAATAATAGACTTGTACAGCAAAGTTGCAGGCTATAAAATCAATACCCAAAAACCCATGGCCTTCTGATACACAAATAGCGAGACAGAGGAAAGTGACATTAAAAAAATCCCATTCATAATTGTCTCCCAGAAAACAAGTATCTCAGAATCAGCCCAACTAAGGAGGTGAAGGATCTATACAAGGAAAACTACAAAACGCTTCTCAACGAAATAAAAGAGGACACGAGGAAATGGAAACATATTCCCTGCTCATGGATAGTAAGACTTAGCATTGTCAAAATGGCAATACTCCTCAAAGTACTATATAGATTCAATGCGATCTCTATAAGGATACCCATGAAATTCTTCAAAAAATTGATTGAACACTCCTGAAATTCATATGGAACAATAAATGCCCATGAATAACTAAAACAATTCTTGGGTAAAAGACGATGGGAAGCATCACCCTCCCCAACCTCAAACTTTACTACAAAGCAGTAACAATTAAAACAGCATGGTACTGGAACAAAGGCAGAGTCGTGGATCAATGGAACAGGGTGGAATATCCCACATGCAACTCCAAATATATGATCATCGGATTTTTGATAAGGGAGCAAGAAATGTGAAGTGGAGCAAGGAAAGCCTCTTCAACAAATGGTGCTGGCATAACTGGACAACACATGCAAAAAATGGGCTTAGACATCGACCTAACACTATGCACAAAAGTCAGATCAAAATGGATTAAAGACCTCAGCATCAGACCACAATCCATAAGATACATGGAAGACAAGGTTGGCAAAAACCTTCGTGATATTGAAGCTAATGGTATCTTCAAAGATGACATGCAACTGGCCAACCAAGTGGATACAGAGATATACAAATAGGACTATATTGACCTAAGAAGCTTCTGCACCGCAAAAGATACAGTGACCAGAATACAAAGGCAATCTACAGAATGGGAAAGGATATTCACTCAATACCCATCAGATAAGGGGTTGATATCAAGGGTATACAAGGCACTGGTTGGCCTCTACAAGAAGAAAACATCCAACCCCATCAGAAAATGGGGCAAAGAAATTAACAGAAACTTTCTCAAGGAGGAAATATGAATGGCTAAGAGGCATATGAAAAAATGCTTTTCATCACTAATTATCTGGGAGATGCAGATCAAAAGAACTATGAGATATCACCTCACACCACAGAGACTGGCTCACATCCAGGTGAACAAAGACAACCGCTGTTGGCATGGATGTGGGAAGAAAAGAACCCTCCTACACTGTTTTTGGGAATGCAGACTGGTTAATCCCTTTTGAAAAGCAATATGGTCACTTCTCAAAAAATTAGAAATTGAGCTCCCATTTGACCCAGCAATATCACTTCTGGGAATATATCCTGGAGAGGCAAGAAAATATAGTCAAAATGACATCTGCACTTATATGTTCATAGCAGCACTGTTTACAATAGCCATAATTTGGAAAAAAACCCGAGTGCCCAAGAACAGATGATTGGTTGAAGAAACTTTGGTATATCTACACAATGGAATGCTATGCAGCTATCAGAAGGGATGAAGTAATGAACTTTTCATATAAGTGGGTCAACATGGAAAGTATCATGCTATGTGAAATGAGTCAAAAAGAAAGAGACACACTTAGAAGGATTGCGCTCATCTGCAGAATATAACACAACAGAATGGGAGACTAACACCCAAGAATAGTAGCAATAAGTACCAGGAGGCCTGCTCCACAGCTTGGAAGCTGACCTCACATGCTAGGGGAGAGGGAAGCTCAGATAATGAAGGGAACACCAACTAAAGTGTAGTGGAGGATCGACTCATGATTGGAGAGTCAGGTTGAAAGCAGACTATAGACTGAACACGATAGCCACCCAATATCTTCATTGCAAACCATAACACCAAAAGGAGAGAGATAACAATAAGGGATTCCCTGTCACAGGGGATTGGGGGGGGCAGTAAGGGGGGGGAGGAACACTGGGGCCATTGGTGGAAGAGAGTGGGCACTGGTGAAGGGATGGTTATTTGAGTATTGTATAACTGCAACACAGGAATGAAACTCTGTAACTGTACCCTCATGGTGACTTATTAATAAAATAATAAAAAATAAATGAAATGAATCAATTCTTTGATGCCTAAAACCTCTTAAGGCATAACCAAGATAATTTGGAATACCTGATCTGACTTATCACTATTGAGGGAATTGAAATTGTAATAAGAATTCTTTACCAAAACAAAAACTCAAGAGCAGACAATCACACTACTGAATTCTTCAAAACTTTTGAAGAAGACCTATTGTCAATTCTATACAGGCTCTTCCAGACAATAAGCAAACATTCCCACGCAGCCTCTAAGAATCAAATATCACAATTACACCAAAAAGCAGACAGAGACACTACCAAAAAAGAGAATTACAGACCAATACCCATGGTGAACACAGATGCAACGATACTCAACAAAATACTATCACTGAATCCATTCTGGGGTGTGGGGATGGTTTCACATACACAAGTCAATCAGTGTGATACATAATATCGATACAAGGAAAATAAAATATCTTATGGTCAAATCAGTTTTCCAGAGAAAACATTTGACAAGATTTATCACTTATTTATGATGGAAAAAAAACTCAATAAAATAGGAGATGAAGAAATATTCCTCGAAAATAGTAAATTTTTTAGCACAATAATTATACATAATGCAAACATTATACTCAGTGGTAAAAACCTAAAAGTCTTCCCTCTAAGATCAGGCTAAAAACAAGCTTTTCCACTTTTATCACTTCTATTCAAGATAGTATTGAAAATATTTGACTCTGCAATCAGGAAATAAAAGTATATTAAGGGCATCCATATAGGAAAAGAATTCAAGCTCTCACTAGCTGTGGATGACATGATACTGTACTTAGAAAACCATAAAGTCTACAAAATCAGCTCCTAGAGATAATAGATTTATTTAATAAATGTTAGTACACTATATCAACAAGTAAAATTTTGAGTTTTATGATTTTTCCATATGCAAATAATAAAATCAAAGAGTGAATTTTTAAAATCCACAATGTGCCTCACACAGTCAAGACCTAGAAATCAGCTTAACAAAAGAAGTGAAAGATGTATAGAAAGAAAGCTACAAAATACTAGAAAAAGAAAATATAACATGAGAAAATGGAAATGCATACCCTGCTTTTCAATTGGGAGGTTTGACATTATCAAAATGGCAATACAGCTCAAAACACTATACAGATTCAAAGTAGTTCCTATAAGGACTCCTATGACATTTTTCAAAGAAATAGATGAAATAATCATGAAATTCATATTAAACAATAAACTCTCCTACAAATATCTAAAGTAATCATTAGGGAAAATAAAACGGAATGGGAGGTATCATTTTACCAAACTTCAAACTGCACCACAAAGTAGAAGCAATTTAAACAGTATGGTACTGGGAAAAGGACAGGCTCTTCAATTAATGGAATAGAATTGAAAATCCAGTGACAGGTCCTTGGGTATATGGTCAGTTAATCTTTAACAAAGGAGTCAAGAATATGAAATAGAGAAAGGAAAGCTTCATCAAGTGGTGCTTTGAAAACTGGTGGTTGCCAAGTGAGAAAAAAGGAAGGAAGGAAGGAAGGAAGGAAGGAAGGAAGGAAGGAAGGAAGGAAGGAAGGAAGGAAGGAAGGAAGGAAGGAAGGAAGGAAGGAAGGAAGGAAGGAAGGAAGAAAGGAAGGAAAACCACATAGACCTCTTTCTAATGCCATGCACAAAGATTAAATCATAATGAATTAAAGACCACGATAAGAGAATTTAATTCATGAACTACATGGAATAAAACAAACACAAAACCCTTCATGACATTGAAACTAGAGGCATTGTTAAGGATGCAAGACCTTTGGCCTAGCAGGTGAAAGTAAAGATAAAGAAATAGAATTGCATAAATTAAGGAGCTTCTGCACAAAAAAAGGAAATTAGGATCAGAATACAAAGAAATCCCACAAACTAGGAGAAATATGCCCATCACTCATCTGATTAAGGATTAATATCAAAGGCCTATAAAACACTGGTTGAAATTTACAAGAAAAAACACCCACAACTATCAAAAATAAGAGAAGTGAAGAAAAGAAATTCCTCAAAGTAGAAATACAAATAACCAAACGGCATGTGAAAAAATGCTCTGTATATCTGATCATTGGAAATGAAAATAAAAATAATGATATTTTACCTCACACCAGAGTTACTGGCACATATCAAACAGAAAATCATCAGCATTGTTGGCATGTGTTCAGAGCAAAGGCAACCCTCACTCACTGCTGCTGGGAATGTTGGTTCATCCAACAATTTTTGGAAAAACTCTAGTTATTCTGAATAAAGAAGCTATAGTACATAAACACAAAAAAATACTACTCAGTTGATGGAAAAGATAAAGCCGTGCAATTTGCTGCTATATGGATGAATCTGGAGTGTGTCATGCTGAGTGAAGTTACTTAGAGAGAGAGAGAGAGGTACATACACAGAATAAACTCTTCTATGTGGGCTATCAAGAAAAATAACTGGAGGATAATAAATTATCAAAACAGTAGACATGAAGAGAGTGAGAGCAGGCTTTCAGAAGGAGGCTTGTCTCAGAGTCATAGAGTTGTGGCCGGGAATGGGGAATAGGGTGGTAGTCAGTGAAGGGAACGCTGCTACAGTGCTACAGTGATGAAGAGAAGTTGCCACTGGGGAAGAGAAAGGTGTGCTGAATGAGAAAAAGTGATAGGCATGATCCCCTATCAGCAATGGCATTGTAAACCACAGTGCTTAAAAAGCAAGATAGAAATGAAGAAGGAAAAAAGTAGATGATGTTGAGAGGGAAACTAGGGACATTGATGGAGTGAAAGGGACACTGGTGAAGGGATTGGTGTTCAAACTTTGTATGTATAAAATTCAATCATAAACAAATTTTTAACATTAAAATTCATAGTGATTCAGTGAACAAGTAATAAAATAAATCACACTGAAAACTGTTACATTCATATGTGATAGATTCATAGTTATATAGAAGAGAAAGAAAGAAAATTGATGCTTCCATTCAAAATAGTGTTCAAAAGCATTAAGTACCTAAGAATCAACTTAATAGAACAGGAACAGGTTAAGACCTTTCTCCCGATAACTATGTGTCATTTAAGAAAGAAATTGAAAAGGACACGAGAACAAGGAAAAATATTCTATGCTCACATAGACTGGAAGAATCAATGTTGTCAAAATGACCATCATAACTAAAAAACTAAATTGATTCAAAACAAGCCCCATCAAAAACCTCATGGCACTATAGAAAAACTTTGAACATGTACTGATAAAATTTGTTTGGAGCCAAAAATACACCCTAAATACGCAAAGCCATTTTAAGAAATAAGGCAGTAGCAGGTATTACATTTCCAGACTGAAACAACAATATAAAGACTATAAACTGATGGTAATCTGAAGAGCATGGTACTAAGGACAGACTGTCAGGCCAAAGAGACCAATGAGTTGTAAATGAGTAATTTGTGATAGAGACCCTGAGATATATAGACACCTAGTTACTGACAAAGGATCCTGGTATAAATATAGCCTCTTCAACAAATGGTTCTGAAAAAAGGATGAAAATAGGTTTTAAAAAAGTGGATGCATATTTTATACGAAACACAAAATTTATCCCAAATGGATCAAAATCCTTGATATTAGACTATACTCCTTAAGATACAATGATAAAAATGTAAACAACATGCTAACCCATGGATTGCAAAGGTGTTATCAGTAATAAGAATCTATTGGAAATGAAAGCAGAAGAATAAATAAACCAATGAGACTACATCAAATAAAGAGGTTGATGAATGGCAGAAAACACAGGCTGTAGCACAGTCCTTCCATTGTTCAACAATTTGCCTGAGCGGGCACCAGTAACATCTCCATTGTGAGACTTGCTATTACTGTTTTTGGCATATCAAATACGCCACAGGGAGCTTGCCAGGCTCTGCCATGTAGGCATGATACTCTCGGCAGCTTGCCGGGCTCTCTGAGAGGGGCGGAGGAATCAAACCCAAGTTGGCTGTGTGCAAGACAAACACCCTATTCGCTGTGCAATATACCCTATTTATTGAGAGAATACATTACACACAATTATTCATGTAAATGATTAATATCGTAGATACACAAAACACTAACAAGTTCATCATTGCTAAATTCAATAACCACATTTAAAATGGGGAGAAGAAAGGAACAGATACTTCTCAAAAGACAATTAGTGCATATATTAAAATCTTAATTGTCACTTATTATCAGAGAAATTCCTATTAAGATGACAGTATAAAATCCCTCACCCAAGTAAGATTGACGTATATCAAAAAGTATGGGAACAGCCTGTGCTGGTGAGGGTATGGTGAGAAAGGAAGTCAGGTACACTTGGTGGGAATGTTGTCTAGTTCAAACCTAAGGAATATATAATGGAGATTGCTCAGAATAAAAAATTATGACCCAGTCATCCTAAAACTTGATATTACTGTATCACTTCTATCACTTGTCATCCCATTGTTCACCGATTTGCCTGAGCAGGCACCCGTAACATCTCCATTTGTCCCTGTTTAGTGTAGCCCAATGCCATCTTTTCATTCCAGGAACATGAAGAGCATCAAACTGTTCGAAGAAGTCTGACCATCTCATAGGTGGGCCACCAGGTATTCTTTTAAAGTTCCGTGGAATACAGTTGATAAGAGCTCTAGTCCACATTTATGTCCAAATTGCATTATGTGTCTGGCCCACTTGAATTTCAACACCTTGGCAAATAAAGTAGCCTCCCTGATCTTCAATCTTTGATGGAGGTGAGAACTCCGGATTCCTTCTCTCACTTGAGTGAAGTGTGATACTGCAAGCATAGTTCTTCAGATTCCTCTTTGGGGGATGCGAATAGCATTCTCATCCTGTTTTTGTATGGCCCAGGTCTCTGAGGCATATGTTAGTGCAGAAGAACATTCGAGTGAAAAAAATGTGCCCAGAGCAAGAGGTTTTTCGCCCACTTAACAACTTCTTCAATGATCTTGAATGCATTCCATACCACTCTCTTCCTCCTGCGCAGTTCTGGTGCCAAGTTGTTTGTCATGTTGAGTTCTTGACCTAGGTACACATAACTGTTAGATTCGATGCTTGTTCCATTGGGAGTAGATGGAACATCAGGAACTATTCCGTTTCTCATGAATATTCTCTTTGTGAGATTCAGCTTCAGACCAACCTTTCCACACTCACGGTCGAAGTCGGTGAGCGTTTGTGCCACTTGGCTGATGTTTGGTGTTATTAGAACAATGTTATCAGCGAAGCAGAGGTGCTGTAGTTGCTGATCATATATCTTCACTCCCATATCTTTCCATTCCAGTCATCGCATGACTTTCTTGAGGGTGGAACTGAAGAGTTTTGATGAAATAGCAACACCCTGCCAAACCCCTCTCTTTATATCAATGATCACTTCTTTGTAGAATGGAGAGATCCTGATGGTGATTCCGTAATAAAGCTCACAGAGGGTCCTGATGTACTCAGTTTGAACGCCCTGTTTGGCTAGGGCTTCAATGACTGCTTCAGTCTCAACAGAATCAAAGCCTTCTTTAATAATTTTTTTCTTTTTGGGTGACACCTGGCGATGCACAGAGGTTACTCCTGGCTCTGCACTCAGGAATCACACCTGGTGGTGCTCAGGGGACCATATGGATGTTGGGGATATAACCTGTGTTTGCTGTGTGCAAGGCAAATGCCCTACCCGCTGTGCTATTGCTACAGCCCCTCAAATGCCTTCTTTAAATAGATGAACATTACACAGAGCAGATTCTTGAACTCTCGCAAAACCTCAATGAGCTTAGTCACTGTGTGTATATAGTCGATCATGCTGAATTATTTTTGAAACCCAGCTTGCTCAAATGGTTGTACTTTGTCTAGTGTTCTGCCTATTCTATTAAAGATGACTGGAGTGAACAACTTGTAAGCAATAGACAATAGGTAGATCAGGTGATAGTTGCCAATGTCGTGCATGTCTCCATTCTTGTACAACAGAACGATCCTGCTGTTTTCTATTGGGGAGGAATCTTTCATTCAAACAGGTGGCACGTGAAGAGCCGAGCCACCGTATTGACGAGTAGTGGTGTCAGATTCTTCAGGTGTTCAAGGACTTTGGCCTTGTCTGGGCCAGGTGCTGTATGCTTCTTTACCGACAAAATGGCGTTTTGGATTTTGGAAGGGAGAACATTGGCAAAGAGATATACATCCTGCGGAATTTGGTGTGTGGGCAGGTAGATGTGGCTATCGAAGAGATCCGAGTAGAAGCCATGAATAACCTCCATTGCCCTTCTGTAAGATGTGATAAATCCATCAGGATGTCCGAGAGCAGTCATCTTGGTCTTATAGTTGGTGAAGAACAGGTGGGCATTATGAATACTTTTCCTGGCTTCTACTGCAACTGCCAACACTGCTGCTCTTCTCTCTCTGAAGTCTTCCTTTGTCACTTCACTGTACAGCTTTGTGCTTGGACATTGGCTCTTGATTGCTTGAGACTCGTGTCAAACCACATTGTGAGTGAGTTCAAGAGTTTCTAAAGACAGGCGTCTGTCTCTTTCCCTCTCTCGGAATTCCTTACACAGTTATCGAGGTGCTGAACCTGTAGATGGTATTCCTCGTTGATGTTGTTAATGATGGTATCTTCCCATACAGCTGCAATAGTGGCAAAGAGATTCCAGTTTGTGGTCGTTCGGGGAGTTCTTTTCTTAAACTTTGCAGTCCTTTCTCCCCGCTCTGTGAAATAGAATTTTGCACGAAGAAGACAGTGGTCCAATCCCGTTTGGAATTTTGCAACAACAGGGACATTTTTCAGGCAAAACTGTTCATTGAATATGATGATGTCAATTTTATTGTGAAACTGTCCACCAGCAGACTCTCATATCCAACGTTTAGATTCAGCCTTCTGGAACTATGAGTTACCTAGGATGGACTTGGTCGATATGGCGAACTCAGTCTTTCACCCTGTTTGCTTCATTCTAGGCCATGGGTCCCAATGCAGAGTTCTCTGGGCGACCTTCTCAGTCCTATCTTGGCATTAAAATAACTGACAATGATCTTTCAGAAGGTGTGGTTTTATTTATATAACTTCTCCAGCTCCATATAGAACTTCTCAACTTCTTCATCATAGTTGGATATTGGTATGTAGACAATGAAGATAGAAACTGCCAGCAATGAGCTACATCCATTCTAACGTAATTGTCTGATTCGGGTTGTTTGGCATTTGAATGAAACAATGCTCATGGCTAAGTTCATGTTGACTAGGACATCAACACCACTGATGTTTCTTTTGTCGCATGTTCTCAGGAACAGTTCTTCTCCAGTATCTAAAATGGCATTATGTGACCAATACCTTCTTGTCTCAGTCAGACGAATGATGTCGTACTTGATCTTCTGCACTTGTTCCATCAGGTCCTTGATGGATGCTTCCGATGCCAGTGTACACGTGATTTGAAAGTACAGACAGTCATTTTATTCCTTCTTTATTTTGGCAGTCTAGTTCAGCCATGATATTTTATCAGTGTACTGGCAGAGGAACCCAGGTGTGTGTAACCCCATCAATGGCCAACATCCAGATAGAAACTTAAAAGCAAGCTCTCAGAAGAGAGTGATGCAGAGTCTCTTGCCCGCATGCCTGGCTGTCTTCCCTGGGGCCCCACGGAGAGGATGGGCTCCAACTTCCCTCCACACCCCGAGCAGAACTCCCGGCAGCCGAAGACCACCGGAACTTAGCTGCAGCCATGCTGGAGGCCCCTCTCCATACGTTCAAACAGGCCTCATGCATGAAGGTACCGGCAGAGGAACCCAGGTGTGTATAATCCTATCAATGGCCAACATCCAGAGAGAGACTTAAAAGCAAGCTCCCAGAAGCAATATCTTATAACCTACTTCTCCCTCTGGGAGAAACTGGCAGTCTTCTGAGAGTTTCCTTCCCACATGGGACAGCCTTGCAAGCTTCCCATGGTATATTCATATGATAAATCCAGTAACAAGCTGGATCTCATTCCCCTGACCCTGAAAGAGCCCCCAGTGCGACATCGTTGAGAGGGCCTAGTCGATATAGCCTTCTAAGATCTCAGGGAAAGGACGAAATAAGAGGTTACTGAGCCCGCCCGAGAAATCGGTGATTAATGGGATTTTTGTGATTTTCGTGAATTATGGAAAATGGGTAGAAAGTGTCTTGGGATGTATCACACGTTGACTGCGCAGTTTGGAAATTGGCCTTGAGCGTGGTGGCTGTTGGGTGGTGGAGGTCGGTCAATGAGATTATCTGGTGCTATTATCTGGGAGTAGCTTAAGTATGGCATCCCTGGGTGGCCAGAGATTGGGGGAAGCAGGTAGAGGATCTCTGCTCCCAGGTCCCATTGAGCCCAGAGTCCAAGGTTGCAAAATTCCGCATTACCTGAGTTCCATGGGACTTCACTCATGCGTGAGGCTTGACCCAAGTGTCTGGAAAGCAGCTTTGAGCATGGAACTTTGCGACTTTGGGCTCTGGGTGAAACGGGACCTGTGAGCAGAGACACTCTACCATTTTTCCCCAATATCTGGCCACTCAGGGGTCACATCCATAAGCCAATCCCTGTCAGTACCAGATAATCTCCTCATCAGCTGACCTCTACCACCCAACCAATCAAAAAACATTCAAACAAAACAAAGTAGAAACAGAGATAACTAGTACATACTAGGAAGAATTTGATAGAGCAATGAGACTTGACACTCCTAACATATATGCACAAAATGAAGAGACAAAAAAGTTCATAACACGACTGCCAATGAACTTAAAAGGCTACATTGATGGCAACACAAAGATTGCTATTTTAATGCCATACTTTCATCTTTGGTAAGGATCAGACAGAAAATTATTAAGGAAACAAGAGCTCTGATTATAGAATGGAAAGAACGGGGACTGATTAAACTATATTGGGCCTTACACATTCAAAATGCTGAATATACTGTCTTCTTTAATGCCCATGAGACATACCTCAGTATTGCATATACTGGCTCACAATGTAAACATTTAAACGGTTTTGAAAATAGATATTATGTTAAGTATTTTCTCAGAACATAATGCCAGGAATATAAAATTAATCATCAAAATGATATAGTGTAACTCCAAAACTTGGAAACTGAATAATGCACAAAATAACTAATTGATAAAAGAGGGAATTTAATAAGTAAAATTTTTCCTAAAAAAGAAGCAGGTTAAATACAAAAATATGAGTATTTATAAACAAAGCAAAAGTAGTACTAGGGGAAAACTCATGGCAATAGAGGCACACAAGTCAGTGGGGAAAAAATTCAAATCAACCACTTAATAGTACATCTAGGGAACTTAAAAAAGAACAACAAGATAATTTCAAAGTCAGTAGAAGAAAGGAAGTTAAGAAATAATTGCTCTAGAAATCATAACATTGCAAAAGGTAAATGAAACCAGGAGCCTGTGCTATGGAAGAATAAAGAAGATCGACAAGCCCTTATCTAAACTCATTTACAAAAAGAGAAAATAAGAAAGAGAAAGGCCCAAATATGTCAAATTAGGCCTGGAAGGAAAGAAATCACAACACCTCAGGAATGAAAACAAAGTTGGGATGAATAACTCTATGTCTCCAAGCTGGAAAAACTAGATGAAGTTACTGAATTATTAGAAGCATGCAACGTTCTAAGATTAAATCAGGATGAACCAGAGGTCCTGACAGAACAATCTCAAGAAAGGAAATTAAAATAGTAATTAAGGATCAGAGTAACAGTACTTCAGGTAGGGCGTTTGCTTGCACTCAGCTAAAGAGGATTTGATCCTTGGCATCTCATATGATTCCCCTAGTTTGCCAGGAGTGAATATTGGGCACAGAGCAAGGAATAATCCAGGAGAATCACTAGAAGTGAGCCCCAAACATGCTAAAAAATTTAATAAAACAGCAATTTTAAATCTCCACATGAACAATACTCAGGTCTAGAAGGATTCAGTAGTGGGTTCTACAAAAGCTTAAAAGACGAGGCACCACATAGACTCCACAAGCTCTTCCAAAACGTCAAAGAAACAGAACTTACGCTAAAAGATTCAAAAAAGCCAATGTTACCTTGATACCAAGTGCAGGAAAAGATGTTACTAAAAACAATGATAAGACTTATACCCCTGATAAAAAATGATGAAAAATCAACAAAAATTTAGCAAGTCAAACTCACAAATATATTAAATGTATTATACACATAATGATCCAGGATACATTCTGGGGTACATGGATTGTTCAATATGCAAATAAATCAATGTAGTACATCATATCAATAAAAGGGAGGATAAGAGCATATGAGCATAGGAGTTAATACGAAGAAATCTTTTGACATTACTCAGCACCCATTTATGAGTTTTAAAAAAGAACTCAATTAATTAAATTGCTGTAGATAAAAGATCAATTATTCCTACGGATAGTAATAGCCATTTACAACAAATTCATAGCCAACATAATGCTCAATACCATAAAAATTAAAGCGGTGCCCCTATCACCTCTGGATAGATCGATAAGAACAAACTCAGCAAGGAAACAATGGCTCTGAAGGAAGAAATGGAGGAGACAGGGCTAATAGATCTATACAGGGCTATACACCCCAAAAAGAAAGAATACACATACTTTTCCAGCACACACGGAACATTTCCCAAAATAGACCACGTTCTGGGTCACAAATTATACCTTAATAGAATTGGGAAGATAGAAATTGTATCAACTATCTTTTCAGACCACGATGCGCTGAAGATGGAAGGTAATCACAAACAGACGCGGAGAACCAAACCAAAATCCTGGAAATTAAACAACTCAGTGTTGAACAATCGATCAGGTCATGATGGAAATCAAGGAGAAAATGAAAAAATACATTGAAACAAATGAGAATGAAGACACAAGCTACCAGAACCTATGGGATGCAGTTAAAGCTGTGTTAAGGGGAAAATTTATAGCTCTGCAAGCATTACTCAGGAAGGAAGAAAGGGCCAATATAGATAGCTTGACTTCACAGCTCAAGACCTTAGAAGAGGAAAAGCCAAAGGATCCCAAACCAGATCAAAGGAAAGAAAAAATAAAATTTAGAGCAGAAATTAATTATATGGAAACCCAAAAAACAAGTCGAAAAATCAATGAAACAAAGAGCTGATTCTTCGAGAAAATAAATAAGATTGATAAACCGCTAGCAAGACTCACAAAGAAAGATAAAGAACCCTAAAACACCGAATCAAAACTGAAAAGGGGGACATCACAACAGAAACCAAGGAGATTCAAAAGATCATCAGAGACTACTTTGAAAGTTTGTATGCCATGAAACAAGAGAACCTAAAATAAATGGACGAATTCCTTGATTCCTAAAATCTCCCAAGACTGAACCAAGAAGACTTGGAATACCTAAATAGGCCCATAAATATCAAGGAAATTGAAACTGTAATAAAAATTCTCCCCAAAAAACAAAAGCCCAGGTCCAGATGGATTCAATGGAGAATTCTTCCAAACATTTAAAGAAGATTTGTTCCCAGTTCTCTTCAAGCTTTTCCGGGAAATTGAAAAGACAGGAACCCTCCCGAAAAGTTTCTATGAGGCACATATCTCCCTAATACCAAAAGCAAACAAAGACACCACTAACAAAGAAAACTATAGACCAATATCTCTGATGAACACTGATGCATAAATCCTCAACAAAATACTAGCAAATAGGATCCAACAACTCATCAAAAAGATCATAGACCATGACCAAGTGGGATTCATCCCGGGGATGCAAGGATGGTTAACATTCGGAAATCAATCAACGTAATCCATAATAGCAACAAAAGTAAAGATAAAAACATATGATCATATCAATAGATGCAGAGAAAGCATTTCACAAGATCCAGCACCCATTTATGATGAAAACTCTTGCTAAAATGAGTATAGGAGGGACTTTCCTCAAGATAGCCAAAGCTTTCTACCACAAACCTATGGCAAGCATTATCATAAATGGGGAAAATCTAAGGGCCTTTCCTCTATGATTAGGGGCAACAGAAGGATACCCACTCTCACCAATTCTCTTCAGTATAGTACTGGAAGTACTAGCAATAGCCATTAGGCAAGAAAAATATATTAAGGGCATTCAGACAGGAAAGGAAGAAATCAAACTCTCACTATTCTCAGATGATATGATACTATATCTAGAGAAGCGTAAAAACTCTACTAAGAAACTCTTAGAAACAATTAACCTGTATAGTAAGGTCTCAGCCTATAAAATCAATACCCAAAAAACCATGGCCTCCCTATATGCAAACAATGAAACAAAGGAAAGAGACATGAATAAACCAATCCCGTTCTCAATCGTGCCCCAGAAAATCAAATACCTCGGGATCAGCTTAACTAAAAAAGTAAAGGACTTCTACAAAGAAAACTATAAAATGCTACTCCATGAAATAAAAGAGGACATGAGGAAATGGAAACATATCCCCTGCTCATGGATAGGGAGAATCAACATTGTCAAAATGGCAATACTCCCCAAAGTATTATACAGATTCAACGCGATTCTATGAGGATACCAATGACATACTTCAAAGAAATGGATCAAGCAATCTTGAAATTCATATGGAATAATAAATGCCCACGGATTGCTAAAACAATTCTGGGGGGAAAGATGATCGGAGGTATCACCCTCCTCAACCTTAAACTTTAATACAAAGTGGTAACAATTAAAACAGCATGGTATTGGAAAAAAGGCAGAGCCACAGAGCAATGGAACAGAGTGGAATATCCCAACACACAAACCCAAATGTATGATCATCTAATCTTTGATAAGAGGGCAAGAAATGTGAAGAGAAGCAAGGAAAGCCTCTTCAACAAATGGTGCTAGCATAACTGGAAAATCACATGCATGGACACCATGCACAAAATCAGATCAAAATGGATTAAAGACCTCAACATCAGACCACAGTCCATGAGGTACATCGAAGACAAGGTCGGCAAAACCCTTCACGAATTTGAAGCTAAAGGTATCTTTAAGATGACACGGAACTAAGCAATCAAGTAAAAACGGAGATAAACAAATGGAACTACATTAAACTAAGAAGATTCTGCACTGCGAAAGACACAGGGATCAGAATACAAAGGCAATCTACAGAGTGGGAAAGGATATTCACCCTATACCCATCCAATAAATGATTGATATCAAGGATATACAAAGCACTAGTTGAACTCTACAAGAAAAAAACATACAACCCCAATCAGAATATGGGCCCAAGAAATGAACAGAAACTTTTCCAAGGAAGAGATACAAATGGTTAAAAGGTAAATGAAAAAATGCTCTGCATCACTAATCATCAGGGAGATGCATATCAAAACAACCATGAGATACCACCTCACACCACAGAGAATGGCACACATCCAAAAGAACAAAAGCAACCGCCGTTGGAGAGGATGTGGAGAGAAAGGGACCCTTCTACACTGCTGGTGGGAATGCAGACTGGTCCAGCCCCTTTGGAAAACAATATGGACACTACTCAAAAAATCAGAAATTGAGCTCCCATTTGACCCATCAATAGCACTTTTGGAAATATATCCTGGAGAAACAAAAAAGTATAGTCGAAATGACATCTGCACTTATATGTTCATCGCGGCACTGTTTACAGTAGCCAGAATCTGGAAAAAACCCGAGTTAAAAAAAACAAAGTTAAAATAACTTTGGTATTTCTATACAATGGGATAGTATGCAGCTGTTAGAAAAGATGGAGTCATGAACTTTGCATATAAGTGGATCAACATGGAAAGTATCATGCTAAGTGAAATGAGCCAGAAAGAGAGGGACAGACATAGAAAGATTGCACTCATCTGTGGAATATAAAATGGCAGCGTAGGAGACCCAAGAATAATAGTATATAATACCATGGTTTTGAAGCTAGCCTCACACACTGGGGGAAAGTCATCCCAGATAGAGAAGGGAGCACCAAGTAAAATGTGATTGGAAATCCCAAACGGGGAGGGAGATGCACGCTGAAAGTAGACTAGAGACTGAACATGATGGCCACTCAATACCCCTATTGCAAACCACAGCTCCCAAAAGGAGAGAGAGAGAACAAATTTGAATGTTCTGCCACAGAGGTGGAGCGGGGTGGGAGGATGCAATAGTGGGGTGTGAGGGATACTGGGTTTATATGTGGTGGAGAATGGACACTGGTGGAGGGATGGGCTCTCAAACATTGCATGAGGGAAAAACAAGCACCAAGATGTGTGAATCTGTAACTGTATCCTCACTGTGACTCACTAACTAAAAATAAATAATTTATAAAAAATTAAAGCGGTGTCTCTTAGATCAGGCAGAAGGCATATATAGCCACTTTTACCATCACTATTTATAGCTTTGGAAGTCTAAAATAAAAGTGTAAAATAAAGAAAATGGTGTCAAATTGGAAAGGTAGTCAAACTATTACTATTGAGATAAAATGATTATATATATATATACACAATATCCTAAAAAAAATCTACTCAAATACACCTTAACAAGTACAATGTACTACACTGATTCATTTGCTTATGGAAAGCAGCAGGTTATAAAAACTATCCCCTACAAATTGAAGTACCAATGAGACATTATCTCATGCATAGAGACTAGATCACATCAAAAGAACAAGAACAGTCCAGTGCTGGTGTGGATGTGGGGAGAAAGGGACTCTCAGTTGTTGGCGGGATGCTGTTGTGCAGCCTTTTTGTAAAATAACATTTGCATTCCTCAAAACATTGGACTTTTGTTCACTCGTGTCATCGTGAATAGAATAGGCAGAACACTGGACAAAGGACAACCATGCGAGCATGCCGGGTTCCGAAGAGGATTCAGCATGATGGACCATATCCACACAGTGTGACCAAATTCATTGAAGTTTCGCGAGAGTTCAAGATGCCGCTCTGTCTAACATTCAACGACTTAAAGAAGACCTTCAATTCTGTTGAGACTGAGGCAGTCATTGAAGCCTTGGCCAAACAGGGCGTTCAAACTCAGTATATCAAAATCCTCTGCGAGCTGTATTGTGGACTCACCACCAGGATCTCACCATTCTACAAGGAAGTGATCATTAATTTAAAGAGAGGGGTGCAGCAGGGTGATACCATTTCACTGAAACTCTTCAGTGACGCCCTTGAGAACATCATGCGATGACTGGAATGGGAAGGAATGAGAGTGAAGATAGATGGTCGGCAATTACACCACCTCTGCTTCACAGATGACATCGTTCTCATAACACCAAACATTAGCCAAGTGGCACAAATGCTGACCGACTTTGACCACAAGTGTGGAAAGGTCGGATTGCAGCTGAATCTCAACAAGACCATGTTCATGAAAAACGAACTGGTCCCTGAAGCTCCATTTGCTCTCAATGGAACGAACATCTCCAAATGCAGAAGCTGTGTGTACCTGGGTCAAGAAATCAACATGAGGAATGACTTGGTGCCAGAACTGCGCAGGAGGAAGAGAGCGCCGTGGAATGCATTCAAGACCGTCGAAGAGATGGTTAAGAGAACGAAAAACCTCCGACTCAGGGCACATCTTTTCTATTCCACCGTTCTTCCTGCACTAACATATGGCTCAGAGACCTGGGCCCTACGCAAACAGGATGAGAATGCTATTAGGATATCCCAAAAAGGAATCGAAAGAGCTACGCTGGGAATGTCATGTCTCACTCATGTGAGAGAAGGAATCTGGAGTTCTGACCTCCATCGATGGTCAAAAATCAGGGATGCTGTCTCATTTGTCAAGGCATCAAAAATCAGATGGGCCGGTCATGTAATGCAATTCAGAGACAACCATTGGACTAGAGCTGTTACAGACTGGATTCCAAGGGACGTCAGAATACCTCGTGGCTGCCCACCAACTAGATGGTCAGATTTCTTAGTCACATCTCTGAAAGAACGATTTGAGGCTCTTCCTGTTCCTGGAGCGAGCAGGTATCATTGGACTACACTAGCTCGTGACAGGGACAAATGGAGATGTTACTGGCGCCCGCTCGAGCAAATCAAATATCAACGGGACTACAAGTGATACAAGTGATACATTGGACTTTAAAAAGTATTTTGTCTTTTGTAACTTGTATCACTTTATTCAGGGTTTTGATGAAGAAATCTGACCATCTCGTGGGGGGCAGCCACGCGTTCTTTTTACACCCTGCGGAATCCATTCAATAACAGCTCTAGTCCAGTGGTCGTCTCTAAATCATTTTACATGTAAGATCCATTTAATTTTCACGCCTTGGCAAACGAGACAATGTCCCTGATTCTTGATCATCAACAGAGGGTGGAACTCTGGATTCCTTCTCACTTGAGTGAAATGTGATATTCCAAGCACTGCTCTTTTGATTCCTCTTTAGGAGACCCGAATAGCATTCTCATCCTGTTTTCATACGGCTCAGGTCTCTGAGAAGTATGTTAGTGAAGGAAGAACAGTGGAGTTGAATAGATGTGCCTGGAGCCAGAGCTTCTTTGTACTCTTAACAACTTCTTCAATGCTCTTTTTTTCTTTTTGGGTGACAACCGGCGATGCACAGGGGTTACTCCTGGCTCTGCACTCAGGAAACACCCCTAGCGGTGCTCAGGGGACCATATGGGATGCTGAAAATCGAACCCGGATCAGCCACGTGCAAGGCAAACGCCCTACCCGCTGTTCTGCTTCTCCCTTCCTCCTGCACAGTTCTGGCACCAAGCCATTTCTCATGTTGAGTTCTCGACCCAGGTACACATACCTGCTGCATTTGGAGATGTTCGTTCCATTGAGAGCGAATGGAACGTCAGAGACTAGTTTGTTTTTCATGAGTATTGTCTTCATGAGATTCAGCTGCAGTCCAACCTTTCCACACTCAAGGTCGAAGTCGGTCAGCATTTGTGCCACTTGGCTAATATTTGGTGTTATGAGAACGATGTCATCAGCGAAGTGGAAGTTATACTACTATAACTACTATACTACTATAACTACTACTATAACTACTATACTACTATACTGTTGCCAACCATCTATCTTCACTCCCATTTCTTCCCATTTCAGTCATCGCATGATGTTCTCAAGGGTGGCACTGAAGAGTTTTGCTGAAATGATATCACCATGTCAAACCCCTCTGTTTACATCAATGATCACTTCCTTGTAAAACGGTGAGATCCTGGTGGTGAATCTGTAATACAGCTTGGGGAGAATCTTGGTATACTGAGTTTGTATGCCATGTATGGCTAGGACTTTGATTACCACTTCAGTCTCAACAGAATCAAAGGCATTCCTTAAATCAATTAATGTTAGGAAGATCATCAGCATATTAAACTCTCGCGAGACTTCAATGAGCTTGGTCACTGTGTGGACATGGTCGATCATGCTGAATCTGTTTTGGAACCGACTTTCTCGCATGGCCATACTTCATCTAGTTTTCAACCTATTCTATTTGGGATGACTTGAGTCAACAACTTGTAGATTAACGGACAACAGGCAGATTAGGCAATAGTTGCCGATAACATGAATGTCTCCCTTCTTGTACAACAGAACGATCCTGCTGTTTTTCCACTGGGATGGAACCTTGCATTCATACAGGTAACATGTGAAGAGCCGAGCCAGTGTTTTGATGAGTACTGGAGACAGATTCTTCAGGTGTTCGTGTCTGACCTTGTCTGGACCCGGTTCTGTACACTTCTTTATGACAAAATTGCTTGTCAGATTTCAGAAGGAAGAACATTGGGGATGACATATCCATCCTGGGGAATTTGGTATGTGGACAGGTGGATGTGACTATCAAAGAGATCCAAGTAGAAGTCATGAATAATCCATAAAGATGCCCTTCTGGAAGATATGACAGATCCATCAGGACATCGGAAGGCAGTTATCTTGGTCTTGTAGTTTGCAAAGGACAAGCGAGTGTTTTGAATACTTTTCCCAGCTTCTGCCACATCTACCAACACTGATGCTCTCCTCTCTTTGAGGTCTCCCTTTATGGCCTCTCTCTGCACAGCTGTGCAAGCTTGGATGTTAGCTTGTGATTGCCTGAAGCTCATCCCTAAGCCACTTTGGCAAATGAGCTTGAGAGTTTCAGAAGTAAGGCATCTGTTTGTGGCTTTACCACTCTCCGCTTTCCTTGCACAGTCATGGAGGATCTGAACCAGTTGATCATATTCCTCGTCGGTGTTGTCAATTATGACATCTTTCCACATTGCCTTAATAGTGTCAAAGAGCTCTCAGGTGGTGGTCATTCTGGGAGTTCTCTTCTTAAACTTAAATCTTGCAGTCCTATTTCCCTGTTTCGAGAAGTAGAATTTTGCATGAAGGAGACGGTGGCCCTATTCCATTTGGAATTTTGGACAACAGCTACATTTGTCAGGCAAAACCATTGATTAAATATGATATGGTCAATTTCATTGTGTAACTGTCCACTGGGAGACTCCCATGTCCAACGTTTAGGTTTGGCCTTCTGGAATTGTGAGTTACCATGAATGGTCTTGGTCGACATGATGAACTCAGTCTCTCAACCTGTTCATTCCATTCTAGGCCATGGGTCCCAATGTGGAGTTTTTCAGGAGACCTTCTCAATCCTATCTTGGCATTAATATCACCAGTAATGATCTTGTAGAAAGTGTGGTCTTCTTCATAAAACTTCTCCAGCTCCATGTAGAAATTCTCGGTTTCCTCTTCATCATAGTTGGATATTGGTGCTGCGTAGATGACAAAGATAGAAACTTCCAGCAGTGAGACACTTTCATTCAAACATAATCAACCGATTTGGATTGTTAGGTATTAAGACAAATCAATACTCCTGGCCAAGTTCATCTAGACAAGGACACCGACATCACCAATGTCTCTATTGTCACATGTTCTGAGGAACAATTCTTCTCCATGTCGAAAATGGTGTGATGTCTGTTTACAATGGCCACAATCTGGAAAAAACCTGAGTGCCCAAGAACAGATGACTGGTTAAAAAACTTTGTTACATCTATACAATGGAATACTATGCAGCTGTTAGAAAAAATGAAGTCATGAACTGTAAAAGAAAAAAAAAAAGAACGGGGACGAGGGAGGAGTGCCTCACCACACCGAGCCAGGCACAGGGCGAAGGAAGGAACGGAGGCAAGATGGTTGGTCTCAATCGCAGTTCATTCCATTCCCATCTCCATTCTCCTCTGATTCTCCTCCTGCTTCTTCTCCCCCGTGCTACTTCATTCTCTCTCTCTGCTCCTCTAGAACTCGCCCCAGCCCCCTCACACATCTACCTTAAATCCCTCGCATCCGGCTCTGGATGCAGCGGGCCAGGGCTTAAGCAAAGGTGTGGTTACAATCAATAGTGGGTAAAATTCTATCCCTTAGGGGATGCTTTCACTAGGACAGAATCTCTCTCAGCAGGACATCTGCCCAAGAGCGGAATCCCATGGGTGTGTTTCTCCTCTCTTTGTCCGACTAACATATAAGTATTCATATTATAAATTATTTTGTATGGCAGAGTAGGAGACCCAAGAATAGTAGTATATAATACCAGGAGGTTGTATCCATGTCTTGGAAGCTAGCCTTACACGCTGGGGGAAAATCATCCCAGATAGAGAATGGAGCACCAAGTAATATGTGATTGGAAACTCCGAGCAGGGAGGGAGATGCACTCTGAAAGTAGACTAGAGATTGTACATGATGGCCACTCAATACCCCTATTGCAAACCACGACACCCAAAAGGAGAGAGAGAACAAATGGGAATGCTCTGCCACAGAGGTGGAGTGGGGTGGGGGGGTTGGGATAGGGGGGTGGGAGGGATACTAGGTTCATAGGTGGTAGAGAATGGACACTGGTGGAGGGATGGGCTCTTGAACATTGCATGGGGGTAAAACAAGCACGAAAATTTGTGAATCTGTAATTGTACCCTCACTGTGACTCACTAATTAAAAAATCAATAAATTATTAAAAAAAGAAAATTGTGCGATGTGATCGATGCTTTCTCATCTCACTCAGACCAATGATGCCATACTTGATCTTCTGCGCTGCACCATCAGGTCCTCGATGAATGTTTCTGATGCTAGCATACATGTGTTGAAAGTACAGACAGTCATTTTAGTCCTTATTTTTGGCAACCTAGTTTTTCCCTGAGATTTTATCAGCCTCTCCTTACTCAACCTTCTTAAGACAGTCGTACTGGGGGCACTCTCAGGGTCAGAGCAATAAGGCTAATTGTTTCTACTGTTTTTGCCATATTGAATATGCTACGGGTAGTTTGCCAGGCTCTGCCATGCGGGTGGGATACTTTTGGTAGCTTACTGGGCTCTCTGAGAGTGATGGAATCTTTTAGGGTGGCATTTTTAATTGGTCTTACAGGTGTTCCCATGGTTAACACCATATTTGAACCCCATCAGAAATGGTGTGGTATTTATGGAAAATGGGTATTAAGTGTTTTATGATCTGGAAAGTGGAGTGTGATGGCTGCTCAGTAGTGGAAGTATGGGAGGTCATCCGATGAGATATTTATTTTGCACTGATAGGGTATGTCATCTGGGTGTGATTGCTGGGTCACCAGGAATTGGTGGCAGCAGAAAGAGGATCTCTTTTTCCGTGTCCCATTGAGCCTGGAGTCCAAAGTCATGCTTTACCTGGTTCTGTGTGGCTTCAAGCATGTGTGAGGCTTGGCCCGAGCATCCGGAAAGCGGCCTGGAGTGCGGTGGTAGCTGGGGGACCATATAGGATGCTGAGTGTAAAGGTCATTCCCTGTTTCTGGCCCACGTTTCGATCCTCAGTGTGTACACACACACACACACACACACACACACACACACACACTGTACTTATCCTTACAGTTCTGAGTTCTGTAATAAAATAAGGATGCTCTTTTATGTTTTCTTTTTGGGTCACATCTGACACCCGGGGATGCTTAGGGATTACTCTTGGCTCATGCACTCAGGAATTACTCCTGGCAGTGCTTGGGGGACTGTAAAAAACTAAGACACACCGAGGGGCGTGTGCACTCGCAGGCTCTCTGGGCGGCTCAGTCTCACCGCCCACGTCCGGTGCTCTGGAACCACTGTGTGTGGCAGTCGGTCAAGGGCAGGCGACGGAAGGAAGAAGGCCAAACTGGTTGCTCGATCAGTTTATTTCATTCTCTCTATCTGCTTCTCTCCTGGCTCTCAATCTCTCTCAGGATCTCTGGATCTGGCCCCCCAACCCACTCTTACAGCCTAGTTAAATCCCCCCAGAATGAGGGGATTGGGGCATACACATAGGTGTGGTCATCATCAATAGGGTAAGGTTCCTTTCCCTCAGGGGATGCTTCTCTTAGGACTGATTCTCTTTCAGCAGGAGGATCCACCCAAGGGCGGAGTCCCATGAGTGTGTTTCTCCTCTCCTCATCCAGCAAACATATAAGCATTCATAATATTAATCATTTTGTATGGACACAATAAGAAATGCATTAAAGCTTATAGAATTGCTTTCCTGGGGCCATCTCGATCTCAGATTACAGTGCTCAGGCCAGATCAGTCTTTCCTATCCCTAGCAGGGTCCTAGTCTCATCATTACTTTTGGATCATGACAGCATCTGTCTATGATCAACCTCTTAACTTATAGTTAAGAATTAGTCACTTTATTTATTTTTTTTGTATTTGAGAACATTTATTCTGATCCAATGCTTGACTTAAAAATACATGAAATGTTCCAGTTTTTATAACATAGCTGAAGTTGTTTACATTTTATTCTTTTATTACCATTCAAGGTAACTATAAACTAATACCTCTACCGACATAAACAAAGGTATTTTATTTATTTTTTATTAATTTATTCTTTTATTGAATCACCATGTGGAAAGTTACAAAGCTTTCAGGTTTATGTCTCAGTTATACAATGCTCGAACACCCGTCCCTTCACCAGTGCACATATTCCACCACCAAGAATCACAGTATACCTCCCCCCACCTCCCACTTCCCCAGCCGACCACCCTGCATGTGTAACTGGTAAATTTCACTTTACTTTCACTTTACTTTGGTTACATTCAATATTTCAACAAAATACTCACTATTATTGATTTGGAGTTTCTCCCCCCTAAAGTCGACCTGCTGAAAAAAAAAGCATTTGATAATTTGTTTTCCATTGCTGAGAATGAAGAGATATGAGGTTGAGAGGCCACACTAGCAGCCGCATGGTTTTGGATTTCTGCATTTTAGTATTTTAGTAACTAAGTCCAGAGAAATATCTGCCAGAAATTGCAACATTGTAAGCTTGTACCTCTCAGCTACTTTATATTCCACATATGAGTGCAAGGAATTAGGCACTTTAACAAGGCCCATCTCGATGCCAGGGTGGCACATAACTCACCGCTTACCCTGGATCCATCCCGTCCCTCGTCGGGACCCTGCTTTTGGGGTGCTAGTAACTGAGGGCAACTGAGGCTTAAGTGGTGAAAGCAGATGCCCGGGAGGGAATAATATTCGAGGCCAATTAATTCCCAAGTTATAAAAACATAATATTGTCTTCTTGTGTCCATACAAAAAGGACATTGCTTTAAAGCAAATTAATCAAAAGGCACAAGAAGAGGAGAAAGGTAATATTAACTTATATAATATAAATTCAGTATCCTAGGAAGGTCTGACCTTACAAATTAGCAGAGTCAGTTTAATGGAAAGCCGCGATTAACTGTTTTGGGGAAGAGAGCATAGAGAAGTGATTATAGCTAAACAAAGGGATGGGAGAGATTCGGGAACACCTTGATGGGTGAGACTGGGGTAAGCCTAAACTCTGGGTAAAACCAGGACAAGCTCCTCGTGGCAAGGGGGGAGAGGACAAAGTAATGTCATCCTAAAGGGGACCATATGGGATGCTTGGAATCGAACACAGATAGGCTGAGTGCAAGGAAAATGCCATACCCACTGTGCTATTGCTCCAGCCCCCCATATAAAATAATTAAAAGAAGAATTCGGGCTTCAGGGACAGCACAGCACGTAAGTTGCTTGTCTTGCACATGCCTGACCCAGGTTCTATCCTAAGCATCCCCAATGGTCCCCCAAGCATCACCAGGAGTAAGCCCTAAATACAAAGTAATGCTGCTGGGCGTATACCCTCCCCCCAACAAAAACAAAGAAACAAAAAACCAGCAGAACAACAACAACAACAACAAAAGAATAAAGGTGGCCAAAAGATACCTCAAGATCTGGAGTGCAAAAGAGCCTGGAATTTGAGTCTAGCATTGTTGCATGTAGCCCATTTTTTTTTTAAAAAAGAACTGCCATTTTGAGCTAGGGAATGTGGTTTAGTTCAGAAGGAAGGAGGACAGGAAGGGAATAAAGTGAGTAGACTAATTTACATCGAGTTTTACTTGCTCCACATGTCTATTAACAGTTATGCAATAGACCCACCATCTTCAGAGGCTGGAGTGACAGTACAGCGGGTTGGACACTTGCTTTCCAGGCAGGAAACCTAGGTTCAATCCACAAGACCCCATATGGTCCCCCAACCATATCCAGGAAAGCCCTGAGCACAGCTCCTTGTGGCCAATAAAGAGAAAGAAAAACAAAAAACACCTTCCTTATATTTTGTCCCTCTAGTCCTAGCCCCCTTGTACTCTGTTTTAAATAAAGTCACACATTCAGCTTTGGTGATTATTAAAATCATTAATGCACACACCTTTAAAGTAATTCTACTTCTAAGAATTGGCCCAATGCATGTAAACTACCAAAACTGTCACTAACAGTGATTGTGTAGATGTACAATATTTTATTTAACCAGACATCTGTTCTCAGGCAATTGGATTTTTTCCGGATTCTGGCTATTGTGAGCACTGCTGCAATGAACATACAAGTGCAGATGACATTTCTTCTGTGTGTTTTTGCACCCCTAGGTTATATTCCCAGAAGTTGTATTGCTTGGACAGATGAAGCTCAATTTCTAGTTTTTTGAAGAGTCCATATATGCAAATATTGTTTTATGCATTTCCACCAACAATGAATGAGAATCCCTTTCTTCCCTCATCTATACCAGCGCTGGTTATTCTTTCTTTTTGACATGTACCAGATGTGTGGTGTAAAATGATATCTCATTTTTGTTTGATTTGATCCCTCTGGCAGAGAGTCTCTTGCCCACATGCCTGGCTGTCTTACCCGGGGCCCCTTGGAGGGGATGGGCTCCAGCTTCCCTCCCCACCCTGAGAAGAGCTCCCAGCAGCTGAAGACCACCGGAACCTAGCTATAGCCATGCTGGAGGCTCCTCTCTAAACTTTCGGACAGGCCTCATGCATTAAAGTACCGGCAGAGGAACCCAGGTGTGTGTAATCCCATTAACGCCCAACATCCAGAGAGAGACTTAAAAGCAAGCTCTCAGAAGCCTACTTCTCCCTCTGGGAGAAACTGGCAATCTTCTGGGAGTTTCCTGCCCACATGGGACAGCCTTGCAAGCTTCCCATGGTGTATTCATAAGCAAAATCCAGTAATAGGAGCACTCCGGGCTTCCCTCCCCTCCGGACTGCCGGCCGAGTGGCCGGCACGCCACCCCCAGCACGTTGACCGCTGTCCGGTTGTGGGAAAGGGCGTGGCCTAACCACCAGGGGGCGTGGCCTAAGGAAAGTGGGCATGGCCTCATTGCCGGCCGGCTAAAGCTCACGCGGTGGCAAGTAGTTTCCTCAACATCCTATCCAAGACTAACATCCTAGCTATTCCCAAGCAGTAGGACAATAAAACACAAGACTTCGCATAAGAACTGAAGGAAACATCTCAGTAGGAGACCAGGTTCTACAAACGGCAAGTAAAAAGCCAACCACTATTAACTGAGCCTATCCACAATCCTTTTTCGCAACAAAAGGAAACAGGGACACTCATCATCAAGGTCCCTCTTTCATATCACCACAAACAACATGAAGAAACAGCGAAAATCCCCATTGCAACCAGAGGACGATCAAAGGAGTCCGGAAACCTCAATGGGCGCTTCCTACAAACTTGACCTCTCTGAGAAAGAATTCAGACTTGAAATCCTCAACATGTTCAATGAACTCAATGCAAAGATGGACAACTTCAAGGAAGACCTGGCGGAAACAATACAACAGACAGCCGACAAAATACGGGAAGAAATGAGAGCAGAAATAAAAAACCTTCAGAAAGAAATGAAGAATTCCATACATGAAATCAAAAACTCTCTGGCTTCCCTCAACAATAGGATGACTGCAGCCGAAGACAGAATCAGTATGCTTGAAGATGAGCTGCAAGAGGCCTACAGGCAACATCAAACCATGGCAAGAGACCTCAAAATAGCTCTAGCCAGAATCAGAGTCCTAGGGGATGAATTCAAGAGGAACAACATTAGAATCATTGGACTACCAGAACCACAGGGAACCAACCCCAACGAAAAAGACACAGTCAAACAAATCATTGCAGAAAACTTCCCACAGCTGGACAATGCGGGCATCCAGATTCAAGGCGCCCGAAGAGTGTCAGCTAAAAGAGATCCTAACAGAAAAAACCCAAGACATATCATAGTTACAATGATGGACATCTTCCAGAGAGACACAATACTCCAAGCAGCAAGGTCCAAGAAGGAAATCACATACAAAGGAGCACCCCTTAGGCTCACAGCAGATCTATCAGAGGAAACCCTCCAAGCTCGAAGGCAATGGTGGGATATAGTGAAAAAACTCAATGAAATCAATGCTTCACCAAGAATACTTTATCCGGCTAAACTCTCATTCAAACTAGAAGGAATCATACACTACTTTGGGGATAAACAACAGCTCAGGAACTTCATAGACTCAAAACCAAACCTAAAAGAAGCACTAAAGGGGCTATTGTAAGACAAGAACAACCCCTACAAGCACAACAAACCCTTGCACAAAGATGGCACAAAATCCCATAACAATAATCTCCCTTAATGTCAATGGTCTGAATTCACCAATTAAGAGACACAGACTGGCAAAATGGATTCAGAGACTCAACCCAACATTCTGTTGCCTGCAAGAAACACATCTGAATAGCCAAATAAATACAGACTCAAAGTCAAAGGATGGAAAACAATCCTGCAAGCAAACAACTCCCTCATGAAAGCCGGGGTGGCTTTACAGTATCGGACAACATAGACTTCAGGTTGAAAAAGATTAGAAGGGATAGTGAAGGCCACTTTTTATTAATCAAGGGATGTGTACATCAGGAAGAAATCACACTCCTAAATGTCTACACACCCAATGAGGGACCAGCTAAATACCTACAACAGCTGCTAAGAGACCTCGAGAAGGACATCTCGAGCAACACAATAGTAGTTGGAGACTTCAACACCGCACTGTCTCCTCTGGACAGATCTAGAAGATTAAAACTCACCAATGAAATACTGGCTTTGAAGGAAGAAATAGAAGAGAGAGGGCTAATAGATCTATACAGGGCTTTATATCCCCCAAAAAAGGAATACACATTCTTTTCCAGTGCACATGGAACATTTTCCAGAATAGACCATGCGCTGGGCCACACAACATACCTCAACAGAATCAACAAGATAGACATTGTACCAGCTATCTTTTCAGACCATGATGCACTGAAGATAAAACTTAACTGTGGACAGATGCAGAAAACCAAACCAAACACCTGGAAATTAAATAGCTCGATGTTGAACAATGGGTGGGTCAGGAAGGAAATCAAGGAAGAAATCAAAAGGTACCTAGAAACAAATGAGAATGAAGACACGAGCTACCAGAACCTGTGGGACGCAGCTAAAGCCGTTTTAAGGGGAAAATTTATAGCTCTGCAAGCATATCTCAGGAAGGAAGAAAGGGCCCACAGAAATAACTTGACTTCACAGCTCAAGATCTTAGAAAAGGACCAACAAAAGGAGCCAAAACCAGGCAGAAGGAAAGAGATAATAAAACTTAGAGCAGAAATTAATGACATGGAAACCCAAAAGACAATCCGGAAGATCAATGAAACCAAGAGCTGGTTCTTCGAGAAAATAAACAAGATTGATAAACCACTAGCAAGACACACAAAGAAAGAGAGAGAGAGAGAACCCTTATAAGCCGAATCAGAAATGAAAAGGGGGACATCACAACAGAAACCAATGAAATTCAAAAGATCATCAGAGACTACTTTGAAAATCTCTATGCCACGAAACAAGAGAACCTAGAAGAAATGGATAAATTCCTCGACTCCTATAATCTCCCAAGGCTGAAGCAAGAAGACCTGGAGTACCTAAATAGTCCAATTAACATCAAGGAAATTGAAATGGTAATCAAAAGTCTCCCCAAAAACAAAAGCCCAGGTCCAGACGGATTCACTAGTGAGTTCTTCCAAACATTTAAAGAGGACCTTTTGCCAGTCCTTCTCAAGCTCTTCCAGGAAATTGAAGAAACAGAAACCCTCCCTAACAGTTTCTATGAGGCTCATATCTCCCTAATACCAAAAGCAAACAAAGACACCACAAAAAAAGAAAACTACAGGCCAATATCCCTGATGAACACAGATGCAAAAATTCTCAACAAAATATTAGCAAATAGAATTCAACAACTCATCAAAAAGATCATACACCATGACCAAGTGTGATTCATCCCGGGGATGCAAGGATGGTTTAACATATGGAAATCAATCAACATAATCCACCATATCAACAAAAGAAAAGATAAAAATCATATAATCATATCAATAGATGCAGAGAAAGCATTTGACAAGATCCAGCATCCGTTTATGATGAAAACACTAGCCAAAATGGGTATAGAAGGGACCTTCCTCAATATAGTCAAAGCCATTTATTACAAGCCTATGGCAAGCATTGTCCTCAATGGGGAAAAACTAAGAGCCTTCCCTCTGAGAACAGGGACGAGACAAGGATGCCCACTCTCTCGACTTCTGTTCAATATAGTACTGGAAGTATTTGCAATAGCGATTAGGCAAGAAAAAGACATTAGGGGCATTCAGGTAGGAAAGGAAGAAATCAAGCTCTCACTATTCGCAGATGATATGATACTATACTTAGAGAACCCTAAAACCTCTACCAAGAAACTCCTAGAAACAATGGACTCGTACAGTAAAGTTGCAGCCTATAGAATCAATACCCAAAAGTCCATGGCTTTCCTATATGCAAATAATGAGAGAGAAGAAAGTGACCTGAGAAAAGCAATCCCATTCACAATTGCGCCTCAAAAAATCAAATACCTCGGAATCAGCTTAACAAAGGATGTAAAGGACTTGTATAATGAAAACTATAAAACACACTACTTCAGGAAATAAAAGAGGACACGAGGAAATGGAAAGACATCCCCTGCTCATGGATTGGAAGAATTAATATTGTCAAAATGGCAATTCTCCCCAAAGCATTGTACAAATTCAATGCGATCCCTATAGGGATACCCTTGACATTCTTCAAAAAAATTGAGCAAGCGCTCCTGAAATTCATATGGAACAATAAGCCCCCACGAATAGCTAAAGCAATCCTTGGGAAAAAGAAAATGGGAGGAATTAACCTCCCCAACTTCCAACTCTACTACAAAGCGGTAGTCATTAAAACAGCATGGTACTGGAACAAAGGCAGAGCGGCAGACCAATGGAACAGGGTTGAATACTCTGACATACACCCCCAAATATATGATCATCTAATCTTTGATAAGGGAGCAAGAAATGTGAAGTGGAGCAAGGAAAGCATGTTTAACAAATTGTGCTGGCAAAATTGGACGGCTACATGCAAAAAAATGGGCTTAGACCTCCATCTATCACCATGTACAAAAATCAGATCAAACTGGATTAAAGACCTCAACATCCGACCAGAATCCGTAAGGTACATTGAAGATAAGGTCGGCAAAACCCTCCACGACATTGAAGCCAAAGGTATCTTCAAAGCTGACATGCCACTGGCTAAGCTAGTGAAAACAAAGATAAATAAATGGGACTATCTCAAACTAAGAAGCTTCTGCAACTCAAAAGAAACAGTGACAAAAATACAAAGACAGTCTACAGAATGGGAAAGGATATTTATGCAGTACCCATCCGATAAAGGGTTGATAACAAGGATATACAATGCACTGGTTGAACTCCACAAGAAGAAAACTGCCAACCCAATCAAAAAATGGGCTGATGAAATGAACAGAAACTTTTCCAAAGAGGAAATCCGAATGGCTAAGAGGCACATGAGAAAATGTTCAACATCACTAATCATCAGGGAGATGAAGATCAAAACAACAATGAGATACCATCTCACACCACAGAGACTGGCCCACATTCCCAAAAACAAAAGCAACCGTTTTTGGCGTGGATGTGGGGAGAAAGGGACTCTCCTTCACTGCTGGTGGGAATGCCGACTGGTTCAGCCCTTTTGGAAAACAATATGGACGATTCTCAAAAAGTTAGAAATTGAGCTCCCATTTGACCCAGCAATACCACTCCTGGGAATATATCCCGGAGAGGCAAATAGGTATAGTAGAGATAACATCTGCATTTCCATGTTCATTGCCGCTCTGTTCACAATAGCCACAATTTGGAAAAAACCAGAGTGCCCGAAAACAGATGATTGGCTAAAGAAACTCTGGTATATTTACACAATGGAATACTATGTAGCTGTCAGGAAACATGAAGTCATGAAATTTGCATACAAGTGGATCAACATGGAAAGTATCATATTGAGTGAAATGAGTCAGAAAGAAAGAGATAGACATAGAAAGATTGCACTAATATGTGGAATATAATGTAACTGAGAAGTACAAGTTGGCAACGATGCAACTTCTGGCAGATATCTCTCTGGACTTAGTTACTAAAATACTAAATTACAGAAACCCAAAACTGAGAGGCCGCTAAGTGTGGTCACTCGACCTCATACCTCTTCATCCTCAGCAATGGAAAACAAATTATCTAATGCTTCCTTTTCAGCAGGTCTGACTTTAGGGGAGAGACTCTCCAAACAATAATAGTGAATTTTGTTGAAATATTGTATGCAATCAAAGTGAAAGTAAAGTGAAATTTATTAGTTACACAGGCGGGGGGGGCTTAGGGTGGGGGGGCTAGGGGCGTGGGGGGGTTTGGGGTGTGAGGGGGCGGGATGGAGCTATACTGGGATTCTTGGTGGTGGAATATGAGCACTGGTGAAGGGATGGGTATTCGAGCATTGTATAACTGAGATTTAAACCTGAAAACTTTGTAACTTTCCACATGGTGACTCAATAAAAAATTAAAAAAAAAAAATCCAGTAATAAGCTGGATCTCATTCCCCTGACCCTGAAGAGCCCCCAGTGCAACATCGTTGGGAGGGCCGAGTCAAGATAGACTTCTAAGATCTCAGGGAAAGGACAAAATGAGATGTTACTGAGCCCGCCTGAGAGGTCAGTGATTAACAGCATTCGTGATTCGTGATTGATCTCCCTGATCATTAGCGACGTAGAGTATCATTTCATGTGCCTTTTGCCATTCGAATTTTTTTCTTTCAGGAAGTTTCATGTTCATTTCTTTTCCCCATTTTTTATGGGGTTGGAGGGGTATTGGAGGCTGTTCAGGACCCTGAACAAAAGAGGGCCCCGAAACCTTTACCCTGGACAAACCGGAAAATTCCATTACCAGCTTTGCATAACCTGAGGCACGGGTGCCCTTGTGACAAAGGAAATAGCTAAACTCAAGAGGTAAAAGTAGCCCAGGGCAGTTAACCACGAGACCCCTAGAGCCCCCAAAAGCCCGTAAAGTAGAGTGCCTTCCTGTACACTAAAAGCCTTGTACATTCCTCCTTCCAGATGCTCCTGCCAGATAAACCCTTGTCTTCCCCTCCCCACTATTTCTCAACCTACTCTTGGAGAATGTTGTAAGCCCACCAAATAACACCCCGAACCTTTCCTTATTTGGTCTGAGAAGACACTTCCCTGATGATTGACAACTCATGTATCAACCCTCTGCTAAGAAAGGTATAAAACCAGCATGGCTGTTAATAAAGACGCTCTTGATCAGCACGCGTTGTCTTGAGCCACTTTTTACTAACCTCACCAGTTTTATTTTCAGATCGGGACCATCTTAGAACCCACCCAATTAGGAGCGCTTTCCACTGTTGTCTCTCTGTGGGCCGGAGAGATTTTGGGGGAACGCGCAGAGGGGTTTTTCTCGTAAAGTTCTACAAGTGCCATATATATCCTGGATATTAGTTTCTCATGTGATGAGTTTTTGGTAAATAATTTCTCCCATTCTGTGGGTCTCTCTTTTTCTTGGTCATCATTTATTTTGAGTTGCAGAATCTTCTTAATGTAGTCCCATTTGTTTACCTTTGCTTTCACTTGGTTGGTCAGTTGTGCTTCATCTTTAAAGATTTCTTTACCTTCATTGTCATAGAGAGATTGCCTACATTTTCCTCCATGTACCTTATGGATTCAGGTCTGATATTAATGTCTTAAATGAATTTATATATGACTTTTGTGCCTTGAGTTAGAGAGAGAGATGGCTTTATCTTTTGCATGTAGCTATTCAGTTTCCCCAGCACCACTTGTCGAAGAAGATTTCTTTGTCCCACTTCACATTTCTTAATCCTTTATCATATATTATTTGATCATATACTTAAAGGTCTGTGTCAGTATACTCCACACTATTTCATTGATCTATTGATCTGTCTTTATTCCAATATTGTGATGTTTTAGTTATTAGTGACTTGTAGTATGATTTGAAGCTGTGGAAGTTGATGCCTCCCATCTTCTTTTCCCCAAGAACTGCTTTGGCTATTCTTTGGACCTTTATTGCTCCTTATAAATTTTAGGAATGTTTTGTCCATTTTATTGAAAATCAAAATGGATATCCTTACAGGGATCACATTGAATTTGTATAATGCTTTGAGGAGTATTGCCATTTTCACAATGTCATTCTTCCCAATCCATGGGCAAGGAATGAGTCTCCACTTCTTAGTGTGTGCTCTTATTTCTTAAAGTAAAGTTTTGTATTATCTTTCCATGGGTCTTTCACCTCTTTAATTAAGCTGATTCTGAGGTCCTTGATTTTAAGTGGCCCAATTGTGTATGGAAGTGATTTTTAAATATCATCTTTCTTCCATTATTTGTACATAGGAAAGTGATGGACTTTTGAGTATTGATTTGTAATACGTAATTTTGACACTTTACTGTCAAACTTATCATTTCTAGGAGCATTTTATTTGAGTCTTCAGGATTTTCTAACTATAGTATCATGTCACCTGCAAATACTGATATCTTTTCATTGCTTTATTGCCATGGCAAGTACTTTCAGTACTACACTGAATAAAAGCGACAAGATTGGTCAACTTTGTAGGGTTCTCAATCTTAGAAGGAAGGCTTTTAGCTTTTCCACATTTAGACTTATGCTTGCTATGGGATGGTGATAGATGACTTTGTCCATATTGAGGAAAGTTCCTTCAACTCTCATTTTGTTGAGAATATTTTTCATTAATACATGCTGGGTCTGGTCAAATGCTTTCTAAAAATATAAAACCATATATTTATAAAAAATATAAATATATGGTTTTATATTTTCTTTTATTGATGTGGTGTATTATGTTTATTGATTTGCAAATGTTAAACCATTCTTGCATCCCCAGGATGAATTCTACTAGGCGATGTATACGATTGTTTTGGTGCATCATTGGATTTTATTTGCTAGAATTCTGTAAAGGATCTTTGCATCTGTGATCATTAGGGATACCACCTTGTAATTCTCTTTTTTTGGTGATATTCCATATGATTTTGATATTGGTGTGATATGTGCTTCATGAAAACAATTTTGGAGTGTTTTTGTTTCTTCAATTTCCTGGAAAAGCTTGAAAACTATTGAGAGTAGGTCCTCTTTGAATGTTGGGAAGAATACATTAGTGAAATCAGCTGGGCCAGGGTTAATGTTTTGTAGGAATTTTTTATTACCATTTCAATTACCTTGATAGTGACGGTTCATTCAGATATTCCAAATCTTCTTGGTTCAGCCTTGGGAGGTTATAGGAATCAATAATTTCTATAACTGGGGGTATGGTGCTGCCAGCAGATCAACATGTACCTGTGGGGTGAGTGCATCAGCGGACTGATGGTGCCTCAGACTTCCAAATACCACAAAATCACTGCTGTGCCTTTGGCCAGACCCCAACAACTTTGGGCCAAATTTACCAAGAAATTAAGCAGTCAAAATTTAGGTATGTGGGAGCCATACCCACAAACCACCTCTGGCTTAGCTATAGAAGCACACTTATTGGCCTTATTTCAAAGACCCATAAATCTCTAAAGAGATCAAAAGATGCAGTTAGGGCCTATAGTGCAGAGGTAGGTGGGAACCCATGACTGAGATCTCCAGACCCACTTGGATTGGGACTGGGCCTCCTCCCCCCAGGTTCCCAGTTTTCCAGTAGCTTGGTAGTTATACCCACAAACTGCTCCAGAGTCATCTTATCTCATCAATGGCCAAGACCCAGAGACTATAAACTCCCAGAAGAGAGTGCTGCAGAATGTCCTGTCCCTGCACCAGGCTGTCCTCGCCAGGGCACTTCAAAGTGGGGCAGCTTGAATCTCCCTTCCCACCCCAAGCAGAGCCCCGGCAGCTGAAAACCTCCAGAACCCAACTGCGCAAGGCCACTCTCCACATGCTCGGAGGAGCCTCACCCAAGAGGGAACAAGCCTCACCCAAGACAGGATGAAACTCACCAAAGAGCGGACTGACAGAAAAACCCAGGTATGAGGGAACTGGTGACTGAGATCTCCAAGCACGCTTGGTTTGGGACTGGGCTTCCTCCCCCCATGTCCCCAATTTTCCAGAAGCTTTGCAGTCACGCCCATGAACTGCCTCCAGAGCGTCATGTAATCTCATCAATGACCAAGACCCAGAGGCTATAAACTAAAGCTCCTGGAAGAGAACACAGAATTTCCTGGACATTATATTCTATCCATAACAAGCAATACAAAACAACTTGTCAAGCATTGCCTTTCGACAGGTTTGAGTGGTTGTGACACTGGTGTCAAAATATCGAATGTAACCAAAGTAGGGAAAGAGTAGGGGGGAAATTGTCTGTCATATCCGCAGGGGAAGGGCTGAAGAAAACAGAGGATTTTAGTGGTGGAAAATGTGCACTGATGAAGGTATGAGTGTTTGATGATTGTATGACCGAAGCTCAAACGTGAAAGTTTTGTAACTATCTCAGGGTGAATAAAAAAAAATGGGGGGATAATAATAAAGTAATAAAATAAAATTAACTCTGAATAAGAAAATAAAACGTAATGTGGAGTTCATGCCCAATTCAATCAGCTTAATTAATGGCTTAGTAAATAGCAGTACTCCTACATTATTAGAAAATAAAAAGAATTTCTATAACAATTTCTTTTAGGTTCTATTGTTTCATGGCATAAAGATTATCAAAGTAATCTCTGATGATTTGTTCAATTTTTGTGTTTTATGTTGTGATGTCCCACTTTCATTTCTGATATGATTTACTCACATTCTCTCTCTCTCTTTCTCTCTCTCTCTCTCTCTCTCTCTCTCCCTCACTGTCTTTGTGAGTCTTGCTAGTGGTTTATCAATCTTCTTTATTTTCTCAAAGAACCAGCTCTTGGTTTCTTTGATTTGGGGGATACTTTTTTGGGTGGGAGGATTCAGGACATTGGTTTTCGCTCTAAGAATTATTATTCCCTTCCTCCTGCATTGTTTTAGATCGTTTTGTTGGTCATTTTTCAAGATCTTGAGCTGTGAGGTGCAATTGTTTGTGCAGGCTCTTTTCTCCTTACTCATGAATGCTTGCAGAGCTAAAACCCTTCTTTTGATGTGTCCCTTAAATTCTGGTAGCTCGTGTTTCATTCTCATTTGTTTCCTTGAATTATCTTATTTTCTCTTTGATTTCCTCTCTAAGCCATTAGATGTTCAGTAGTAAGTTCTTTGATTTCCAGATATTTAATTTGATTCTCCACTTCTTGTCTGGTTCACTACTGTTTACAGAGCATTGTGGTCTGAAAAGGTAGTTGATACAACTTATATCCTCTTTATGGAAGTATGACTTATGACCCAGCATATGGCATATCTTAGAGAATGCCCATGTGCACTGTTGAAAAATGTATATTCAGTTTTGGGGAGATAAAAAGCCTGTATGTCTACTAACACTCTTTCTTCTGTTTATTTTCTCAGATAAAGTATGTCCATGCTGAGCTTTAATCAGATTGATCTATCAAGAAGTGACAAAGTGGTGTTGAAGTCTCCAACTATTTTTGTACTGCTATTAATATCTTTCTTCAAGTCTATGAGCACTTTTCTAAAGTACTTTGCTGGCTCCTCATTAAGTGCGTCTACATTTAGGCATATAAATACTTCTTGATGTACAAATCTCTTGGTCATTAAGAAATGAACTTCACTATTAATTTTAACCTTTTTCAGCCTGAAATCTATGTGGTTTGATCTAGTATGTCCACCCCTACTTTTATGAGGGGGTTCTTTACTCTTAGACTTGTTTTCCAGTCTTTGAGTTTGAGTCTGTTTTACTCTTACTGTTCGAGTATGTTTCTTTCAGGTAGCAGAGTGTTGGGTTAAATTTTCTGATATATCCTGCTTTGCTGTGTCTTTGATTTGGGCGATTATCTGTTAACTTTGAGAGAGATTATTGTTATAGAACATTTAATATCTTTCTGAGGAATTTGGTGTGTTTGTGGGGCTTGGAAGGTCTTAAAGTAGCCCTAGTTTAATTTTTCTTGTAATCAACCTTTTGAATCTACAAACTTTCTGAGTTGTCTGTGAAACTGTGTATTGTTTTTTTTAAATATAAATGAAAATCTGACTGGATAAAGTATTCTTGGTTAGTCAACCATTTCATTGAGTTTTTTTTTTTTTTTTTTTTGCTTTTTGGGTCACACCCAGCGATGCTCAGGGGTTACTCCTGGCTTTGCACTCAGGAATTACTCCTGGCGGCTCTTGGGAGACCATATGGGATGCCGGGGATCGAACCCGGGTTGGCCGCGTGCAAGGCAAATGCCCTACCCGCTGTGCTATCGCTCCGGCCCCGAGTTGTTTTTTTTTTTTTTTTCCATTATAATCCACCACTGTCTTTGGACCTGGAGGGCTTTGTGAGATAAGTCTGCTGTGAATCTTAAGAATGCTTCTTTATAAGTAATTTCTTTCTTGGGTCTTGCTACTTATGGTATTCTACCTCTATTGACGTTTCTATCATTCTAACTAGGATGCATCTATGGTATTTTTATTTGTATTTATTTTAGCTGGTACCCTTCTCACCTCCTGGATTTGAGTGCTTGCACTCTTCAGGCTCTGGGAACTTTTCAGCAATGATGACTTTGACAGTTCCTTCTTCATCAGAGTTTTCTTTTTGCCCCTCTGGGATCCCAATGATTCTTATGATGTTCCTCTCAACTTCATCCTGATGTTCGCTTGTCATCTGTTAGTTTATTTTGAGGCTCTTTTCCATCTTCTGCTGTTGTCTGAAGATTATCTGCACATCATCTTGGAGCTCACTGATTCTGTCCTCAGCAACTGTTACTCTGCTGCTGAGCTCTTCCAGTGAGGTTTTCATTTTACATATCAGGTTTTTCAGATCTGTTGTTTCTGCCTGTAATTTTATTTGTACTTTCCTCGTTTCTGCTCTCACATTCTCCTGTAATTTTTAGTGCTGTTCTCCACTTTATTTTTTGAGCTCCTTATGCACCTCAGCAACTCCATCCTAAATTCTTTATTAGAGCGGTTATATAGCTCATTATTACTGGTCAGGTCCACTGGGCTAGCAACTTCTAAGCCTGGTGGGTTTCTGTGTTGCTTCACCATTGTGACCTTTGCAGTTTGGATTCTTGCTCTCCTCGTTGCCTTTGTGGTTTTGGTGTAATGTTAGTTGGAGTGAGCGCTAATGGACTATTGGTATAATGTGGTCTGGGCAGTCAGGCTGCCCCAGAGTGAGTTCCGTATAAGAGACTATATTGTAGTTCTTATGGGATCTGGGGCGGGGAGGGGGTGGAGATTAACTCCAGCCACAATGGCTCAATGGCTTCTACTCAGGAAGCCACTCCCACTGGACCTCTGATCTGTAATTTCAGGTATTTGGTTCATGCGGCTTGTGACCCTATTTTTGAAATGCCTCCAGACTTTGGTGCATGGCTCATACTGCTCTGTCTCTTGGTCCCAGCCCATCCTGAGCACAGTCACTGTTCAGGAAGCCACTCCCACCACAATTAAAAAATGAAATTGATCTCTCATTTGACTCAGCCATATAACTTCTGGGAATATGCCCTGGGGACCCAAAAACACACTGCAAAAACACCAATGAATATACAAATGCATTTTGTGAGTATTCTTTCGGTCAGGGAAACTAAGATAAGAGTCGTGAGAGAAATGAGATTTGCTGGAGAGGCTCCTTGCTCTTTTCTGGAAGCAAAGCAGTTAAGAAGCCCCTCACAGCCTCTTTTATTTACTATCCTACATACACACATCTAATGCATTCAGCACAAAAAAAAGCATTAACGGAAAAGGGGTTACAGGAGGGACATCAAGACATCAAGGATACATTGTTCTATCACCGATGGTCGCAGCTTCCAAGGAGGAATGCAAGACCAAGCAGCCTGGCACCATGATCTACAGACCCTTGCACCTGGAGTGATAAGGGGATGTGAGAGAATGTCTACATTCCAAAGCTGAGTTGAGTTAGGGATCTGTGAGAGAGGAAAAATTGCTTGTATGTAACACTAACAGCTAAAAGGCAGCCAAAGGAAGAGATGTTAACACTCCCCAGACCAATCCAGACACAGAAATTTTCATGGGGCCTTTGTTTCTGCCCGCTTGCGGGTCAGTTTCCACAGGCTCATCTTTGTACCGCTTAAACTTAAAATAAAATACCACGCACAAAACGGCCAGTAACAAGAACAGAACACCCATTCCCACAGATCCTCCCATCAATCCCTTAATGATGGTCATAGGATTGAGTGAACTTAAACCATCAAAAATTCCCTGCCATACTTCTGGATACCCCAGAGTATGAAGATGATATTTAAATGTACTATGTATCCTACATTGTAGTTCTAGTATTCTAGATGCCATATTTTTATGCATTAACAAGTGTTTTTTAACCTTATCCCATAGAAATTCAGTCTCACTATATGGTACAGGTGTTTTACAAAATGTAGTATTCCAATCACATTTTAAAGACAGTTGTCATTGGAGACTAGCCAATTGGTCTCCAAGTAAAGTAACAGTTTAATAACATCAGCCAATTCAGCATGCAGTTCAGTCAATTTGACTTTGGGCGTCCCATAATTTCTCAGATTCACGTGCTATTCCTGGACTAATTCTGCAGTCTGTGTCCCATGCTTCAGAGCCACACGTGCCACAGCCACCATCGCTGTCACTGCGATGATTTCCAGTATAACAGTGATAAGCAAACCCAGGAATCTCTTGGTCCACTGGGAAAGATGGATGAGCAGTTGACAAAGGATTCCGTGGTAGGATTCTCCTCCCATGGTCGATGGAGAATCACTGGCATCCAGATACCTATTCGGGTTCTGAAAAAACAAAAATTTTATCCCTCAGGAGTCTCATAGATGGGTTAATGCTGATATGCATGGTACACTGTCTGCAGGTGTAAAAAACTAAAGCACAAGCCGAGTGGCGCGTGCACTCGCCGGCTCTCCGGGGGGCTGTCTCACTGCCCGCATTCGGTGCCCAGGAACGGCTGTGTGTGCTGTCAGTCAAGGGTAGGCGACAGAAGGAAGAAGGCCAAACTGGTTGCTCGATCAGTTTATTTCATTCTCTCTCTCTGCTTCTCTCCCGGCTCTGGATCTGTGGATCAGGCCCCCCAACCCACTCTTACAGCCTAGTTAAATCTCCCCCAGCATGAGGGGGTTGGGGCGTACATATAGCTGTGGTCACAATCAATAGGGTAAGGTTCCTTTGCCTCAGGCAATGCTTCTCTTAGGACTTAATTCTATTTCAGCAGGAGGATCCACCCAAGGGCAGAGTCCCATGAGTGTGTTTCTCCTCTCCTCACCCAGCAAACATATAAGCATTCAGAATATTGATCACTTTGTATGGACACAATAAGAAATGCATTAAAGCTTATAGAATTGCTTTCCTGGGGTCATCTCGATCTCAGATTACATTGCTCAGGCCAGATCAGTCTTTCCTATCCCTAGCAGGGTCCTAGTCTCATCATTACTTTTGGATCATGACAGCATCTGTCTATGATCAACCTCTTAACTTATAGTTAAGAATTAGACACTCTGGCCAGGCCCATCTCGATGCCAGGGTAGCACATAACTCACCGCTTGCCCTGGATCCGTCCTGTCCTCGTCGGGACCCTGATTTTGGGGTGCTAGGAACTGAGGGCAATTGAGGCTTAAGTTTAGAAAGCCCAGGAGGGAATAATATTCGAAGCCAATTAAGTCCCACGTTACAAAAATATAATATTGTCTTCTTGTGTCTATACAAAAAAGGCATTGCTTTAAAGTAAATTATTCAAAAGGCATAAAGAGGGGAGAAAGGCAAAGTTACAATATTCAGTGTTCTAGGAAGGTCTGACCTTACAAATTAGCAGAGTCAGTTTAAGGGAAAGCCTCGGATTAACTGTTTTGGGGAAGAGAGCATAGATAAGTGATTATAGCTAAACAAAGGGATGGGAGAGATTCGGGAACACCTTGATGGGTGAGACTGGGGTAAGCCTAAACTCCAGGAAAAGCCAGGACAAGCTACTCATGGCAAGGGGGGAGAGGACAAAGTAATGTCATCCTACATGCAGGGAATAACTCCTTCATGTTTATCCCAATTAAGTTTTCCTCTTAAGATCACATATGCAAGATGCACACAATCTAAGACAGGGTGGGTTAAATTTATGTTGAAATACATCACATCAACAGTGCCATTCTTAGTTTGGCCACCCTGACAAGGTACAGGTTTATATAAAGCAGAGCCACTTTTCCAGAGATGAATTTGTTTTGCAAATCCTGGCTGAAAGGGTGCTGGAGAGGCAAATCCCTCATTTTCCCAATATATAGTGTCTTGTGATAAAGCATCCTTATATTGATCACCTTTTAATGGCCATTTTAGGCTCCTTTTTATGCATCTTTTGTCCTTCTAAATAGCATAACTTTTAGGATTCCAATCTATAATTTTAACAGAATCATCAATATTAATGTTTGCAATCGGTCCTCTACAATTTTCCTAAGAGGCCCAATGATATGTCTTGTACTGCCTCCAGTCTGCATGGAGATATATTTGGAATGGATATATTAGTAGCCAATCCAACTCTGCTGAAGCATGTGGCTGAAGGCATTAAAAGTCTACATTGCCCAAGCTTTTTATTGAGGAAATATGATGTCAGTCAAACTTGAGTAGTCAATTGCAGAAAATGGTTTCCTGCTGCAATGCAAATAGGCATCTCCTCAATCCCTGTCTCATATTCAGAAAAAATGTTCCTTCTTCCTCAGGTTTTAGCAGCCTACGATTGTCATATGGGCCAGGCAGCAAAGAGATTTCATTATTATAAGCAGGTATCACTTTGTCCTGCCAGGACATTCCTCTTAGTAAAGGGGGATTAGTAATATAAGCCCAATATGTTAAATTTTGAGGAGTGGCACTTACCTCTGATGACAGAAGAGATATGATAGCGAAAAAAAGAACTTCAGGAGTTTTCTGTGTGTTAGTGTTGTGCACTACCTTATCAGCACAGTTAATCAGGACTTTGATGGTTCCCCATGTTGGAATCACTGCTTGCTGTATTATCATAAGACTTCTGAGTTGAGGGAGTGTGTTTTTGTATGGATTCTGATCACTGGTTCGAAGTCTTTTCATTCTTTTTCACAGCCATTGTATCAGTTTCCTCTTGGTGTGATTCATGGAGAAGTTCAAGACTTTTGGTGGGGCACCAGAAGTGATCTTTATCAATGGAAACAAAAGCAAAACCTCGCCCCACCTTTCTACTTGACAGGCATCCAATTACACAAAACAGGGTCTTTATAAAGAAATTTGTGTTTCTGAACCTTCTTTGAGTTATTTTTAATTATATTAGAGCATGTAGGGCCTTGCACACTGGCAGACCTGGGTTCGATTCCTCTGAGAGACTGGCAAGCTACCAAGCGTATCTCACTCACACAGCAGAGCCTGGCAAGCTACAGTGGCATATTTGATATGCCAAAACCAGTAACAACAAGTCTCATAATGGAGATATTATTGATGCCCGCTCCAGCAAATCGATGAGCAATGGGATAACAGTGACAGTGACAGAGTCCATTTCTGGGTTGGTTTGGACTTCTTATAGTCCCTCTTTGGCTTAATGTTAAAAGTTCTTACTTGTATCAAATCATGAAATCTTTCATACTAGACACTTTAACAATTTCACAATATAAACACACTGTCAGACACACACCCAAAAAGGCCACTGGTACTCACTGAACTTTTAAATAGCAGCAAAGAAAACACCTGAACTGATTTTATCTCTGCACTGTTCCAAAAGCTCTTGTTTTTAAGTAGACAGGAGCTCTCAGCTAGTTCCTGCCAGACCAGGATGTCTTGACAAACAGTGTCCCATTCCTGGGGTGTCCTGAGGGTAGTGGGGATGTCTCCCACACTCCCTGACCAGCGACCATCCAGTGTGCCGTGCATTTTGTGGAGTCATCACACTCACTACCTTCTTTGGGGGGGAACAAATGACAAGGCTCATGCTGAGGAGCCTCTTCCAACTGGAGTCGGACAGAAAAGAATCACAAAAGGAATCAGGGTGGTTGTGACAAAACTATATGCGGCCCATTCCTCCACAGGGACTTTGGAGAGAATGATGCAGTTCCTTTCCTACCTTTCTCCACAGTTCTAAATTGAACTGATCTCAGTCCATGGGCTTAAAACATTTGCAATATTTATGGACCCTCTCGGGCTGGATCCCTAGTACAGCGGTAGGGTGTTTGCCTTTCACATAGCTGACCTGTGTTCAATTCTTCCGCCCCTCTTGGAGAACCCCGCAAGCTACCGAAAGTATTGTACCCTCACGGAAGAGCCTGGCAAGCTACCTGTGGGCGTATTTGATATGCCAAAAACAGTAACAATAAGTCTCACAATGTGAAACATTACTGGTGCCTGCTCAAACAAATTGATGAGCAACAGGATGACAGTGACAGTAACAGTGATGGACCCTCTCAAGGAGGCATCACAGGATGTGTTCTTTCAAATGTAGAGCAGCTGCTTTTGTCAAGGATCTCAGGACATCAATATAGGCATCCGGGTGTGATGTTCAGCTACCCATGTCCATCTTATGTCCCCAGGTACCAGGAGGTTATGCAAGATCCGTGCAACGTTACCCCTCCCAGTTTCTCCCATAACCGGCTCTTACCTTTGGCCCCCACTTTTGGGCCCCAGATGTGTAAAAATTCTTTCGGTCGGGGCCACTGAGATAAGAGACATGAGAGAAATGAGATTTGCTGGAGAGGCTCCTTGCTCTTTTCCGGCAGTGAAGCATAAAGAAGCACCCCACAGCCTCTTTTATTTACTATCCTATGTACACACATCTAATGCACTCAGTACAAAAAAAGCATCAACAGAAAAGAGGTTACAGGAGGGACATCAATACATCAAGGCTACATTGTTCTGTCACCAATGGTCGCAGCTTCCAAGGAGGAATGCAAGGCCAAGCAACCTGGCACCATGATTTACAGCCCCTTGCACCTGGAGTGATAAGGGAATGTGAGAGAATGTCTGCATTTCAAAGCTGAGGTGCATTAGGGATCTGTGACAGAGGGAAAATTGCTTCTGTGTAACACTAACAGCTAAAAGGCAGCCAAAGGAAGAGATGTTAGCCCTGTCCAGACCATTCTGACAAAGGAGTCATGGCTTTCCCATTTTCATGGGGACTGTGTTTCTGCCACAGGCTCATCCTATCAGTCTAGTTGAGCACCAACACAAACGTATATTCATTCTAGCATTCTTCATAATAGCCCGAATCTGGAAACACCCTGAGAGCCCAAGAACAGATGGGTGGATAAAGAAACTATGGTACATCTACACAATGGAATACTATTCTGCCACCTGGAAAAATGAAGGCATGAAATTTGCTTATAAATAGATGAACATGGAGAGTATCATGCTGAGTGAAATAAGTCAGTAAGGCAGAGTAAGAGGGACAGGCAACGAACCATTGCACTCTTTTGTTGGATATTAAAAAAAGAATAGAGTATGCAACTGATATCCAAGGACTGAAAAAACAGGGACCAGGAGGATGGGTCAAAGATTGTCAAAGTAAAACAAGTGCGTGTGTATGGAGGTAGGGGAGCATTGAACAATTAGAACAGAGATGGGGCCATTATGGCAATAATAGTTGGGAATGATCACTCTGGACAGAACTAAATGCTGAAAGCAGGCAATGGGATATGCATAACCTTTCAGTAACTGTGTTGCAAACCATAATGCCTAACAGGAAAGAGAGAGAAAGAGAGATAGAGAGAGAAAGAAAGAGAAGAAAAGTGCCTGCCATATAAGCAGGCAGGGTGGAATGGGGATGGTGCAGGAGGGAAACTGGTGATGTTGCTGTGGGAAATGTATACTGGTGAAGGACAGGTGTTGGAATATTGTACAACTGACTCTCAATCATGAACAATTTGTAACTCTGTATCTCACAACAAATCTATACAAATAAATAAATAAATAAAACGTCCCTAAAATCTCTTGTTTTCCATACGGAAAAAAATTAGTTAGAATACATGTAATCAAAAAGTTTTCACCAGGGGCTGGGGCGATAGCACAGCGGGTAGGGTGTTTGCCTTGCACGCGGTCGACCCGGGTTCGAATCCCAGCATCCCATATGGTCCCCTGAGCACGGGCCAGGGGTAATTCGTGAGTGCAGAGCCAGGAGTAACCCCTGTGCATCGCCAGGTGTGACCCAAAAAGCAAAAAAAAAAAAAAACAAAAAAAAAACAAAAAGTTTTCACCAGATGCCAGAGGGATAGTGCAGCATACAGGGCTCTTGCCTTGCACACAGCCCACCTGGGTTTGATACTGACAGCACATAAGGTCCCCCAAGTACAACCATGAGTTATTCTTAAGCACAGAGCCAGGATAAGCCTTGAGTACTGCCAAGTGTGGCCCCAAAACTAAAAAAAAAAAAGTTTTCCTGAAACAATACGAAGAATACAATGTCAAAATTTTGTGAAAGACTTATACCACGAAAATTATAAGTAACGTATGAAAGAAATAGAAGGGACACCAGGGAATATAAGGCATTCCATATTGATGATTTAGGAGAATTACTATTGTGTCAATTCCATACAGAACATACAGATTTAATGAAATTCCCATGAAAATTCTGATGGCTTTCTTCAAGGAATTAGAATGAACACTACTGGGGCTGGAGCAATAGCACAGTGGGTAGAGCATTTGCCTTGCACGCAACCGACCCAGGTTAGATTCCCAGCATCCCATATGGTCCCCTGAGCACCACCAGGAGTAATTCCTGAGTGCAGAGCCAGGAGTAACCCCTGTGCATCACCGGGTGTGACCTAAAAAGCAAAAAAAAAAAAAAAAAAAAAAAAAAAGAATGAACACTGTAAAACACTAAGGCACGCCGAGGGGGCGCGCGCACTCGCGGGGTCTCCTGGCGTCTCTGTCTCACCGCCCGCATTTGGTGCCCCGGAACCGCTGTGTGTGCTGTCAGTCGAGGGCAGGCAATGGAAGGAAGAAGGCCAAATTGGTTGCTCGATCAGTTTATTTCATCCTCTCTCTCCGCTTCTCTTAGTATGGCCCCCTTTGCCCCACAGTCTTAGTTTATATAACAAATTACATAGGGCAGTGGCACAAAGGTGGGTTTAACATAAACAAATAAACAAAGAAGGCTAAGACCATTTCTTAACAAAATATCATCTAAGGATATCCACTCAAGGGAGTGATTCCAAACAAGGGTGTGTCAGGGTGTGAGCTAGTAATCTGCTTAAATAGTTACAGTAAATCTACTTCTAATATTTCTAATATTTCTGGCAATGTCATTCTGTATGAGCACAGTAAGAGATATAAAGTTTGGTTCTTCCTGAGGACATCTCACTATACAGTCCTCAGGCCAGGTTAGTCTTCCTAACCCCAGCAGGATCCTAGTCTCATCGTTACCTTTGGATCATGACAGCATTGTCCATGATCATGCCCTCAACTTACAGTTGAGTATTGTGGCCTGGCCCATCTTGATGCCAGGGTAGCACATAACTCACCGCTTGCCCTGGATCCGTCCTGTCCCTCGTCGGGACCCTGCTTTTGGGGTGCTAGAAACTGAGAACAACTGAGTTAAGAAAGCAGATGCGCAGAAGTAAATATTATTGGAGTCAATCAACTCCCAAGTTACAAGCACAATATTATCTTCTTTTTCCATACAGAAAGGACATTGCTTTAAGGTAAACTATGTTCCCTAAGGCAAGGCTAAAAGGACAAACCCCATGTTATCCTACAGAACACTACTAAAATTTGTATTGTGCATAAAGCCCCATGAATAATCAAAGCTATCCTGAATTAAAAAATTTTGGTATTGTGACATTCCCTGTCCTTATACCATACTACAGAACTATAGTAATCAAAACAAGAAGGTTCTAGACTAAGGAAAGAATGACAGACCAATGGATCTGAATTGCGACCCCAGTAGGAGTTGGGACATGAAGTGGAGCAAGGAACACCTCACCAATAAATGGTGTTAGTAAATCTGGATAATGGCTTAGAAGGAAGTTAAATTGAAACAATATCTCAGACAATTCACACAAACATAATTGCAAGTGGTTGAATGATCTAGCGGTTAGACCAGAAATCATGAGATGAATTATGGAAAACATAGGAAGAACTTGCTATTACCTTATCTGGACATGAAAGAAGGCTGTAATGGCATGATTTCATTGGCAAGGTTAACAAAAAATGTAAGCATGTGAGACTAGCTGAAGCTGAAATTTTTAAGCATGACAAATAAACTATGCTAAGGACATCCATTTGCCTTGAGAAGATAATTGCACATACTATCGAAAGGAAACTATTTTTTAAATAAATTTAAAATGTCACAAAGTTCAACAACAAGAACAATTCTATTGAAAAGTGGTAAGAAGATACGAATAAATACTTCCACAAAGAATATATGAATGCTCAGCACACATATTAAAAAGTGCTCATTATCACTTTAAGAAGTGGGGAAAAAATCAAAATGGCAATGGCGAATTACTTTACACCAGTGGATTGTAATATATCAAAAACATGAAAATAACAAATGTTGGGTGGGTTGTGGAGAAAAGAAACTGTTCTTCACTATTGGAGGAAATCTTACCCTGGTCTCGTAGAGAAAATATGATTTTTCAAAACTATATGCTTGTAAGAATATAGTTCACATTGACTGAGCTATGTGACCTTACCCACAAGTGGGTAAGGTGCTTGCCTTGCACAAAACGAACTCAGATTCTATCCACAGAATCACATATAGTTCTAGAGCAACTCTAGGAATGATCCATGAGCACAGAATCAAGAGTAAACCCTGAACAAAGCCAGGTGTGACACAAAAAACAACATATTAGTTAGAATATATGAATGAATATATCCTAACTGTACATTTTAACTCGTAGTATAATATCTAGAAAATGAAAGCAACCCAAAGGTTCAACAATAGATGATTGGACAAATAACTTATGAGATATGTACACAATGAAACACTATGGGGCCACAAGAGAAAAAAAAATAAGTCATACAGTTCAAATCAACTTGGATAGGATTAAAAAATGACAAGCTGTATGAAATAAGCCAGAAGAAGAAAGATAATACAGCATTAAAGCACTCATAATTGGTATATAGAGATCAAAGTACAGGAATACTATTAATAACTTTGAAACTGGAATGGACATTCAGACATGAGTGTGCCCAGTTTGGGAGAGAGGGGTGATTTGAATGATTTACTGGAAGTAGCTCAGGAGTATAGATGTACGGTCTCAAGCAAATGGCGATGCAAAGGGAAGTAGTAGCACACACTAAAATCTATATTATCAATTAATAAAAAATGGGGAGGGAGAGGAGGGTAAAATAATAGGACTGAAGGTGACATAAGGATGGTGAAAAAGTTATGGGCACTTTTACGGCAAGAGAAGGGCATATGCTTGCACACCAGCACTTCAAATTTTAGTACTATTGTAACCCTACTGCCTAAACTATAATAAAAAATAAAAAGTTTAAAACGAGAAAAAAATTTCTGATTTGAAACTAAATTGTGGATAGACAGATATCCTCTGAGCATGTCTTGAATTAAGGTTTAGGTTACTTCCTGGACTGTTTTATGAGTGAAATTAAGAATGACAGTTTTAGAACCTAAAAGAAATGGATGGATTCCTTGATTCCTACAATCTCCCAACACTGAAGAAAGAAGACCTGGAATACCTGAATAGACCCTTCAATGTTAAGGAAATTGAAACGGTAATCAAAAACCTCCCCAAAAACAAAAGCCCAGGCCCAGATGGTTTCACTGGCGAATTCTTCCAAACATTTAAAGAAGACCTATTGCCTGTTTTCCTCAAACTTTTCCAGGAAATTGAAAAAACAGGAACTCTCCCAAACAGTTTCTATGAAGCACATATCTCCCTAATACCAAAAGCAAACAAAGACACCACTAAGAAAGAAAATTACAGACCAATTTCCCTGATGAACACCGATGCGAAGATCCTCAACAAAATACTAGCAAATAGGATCCAACAACTCATCAAAAAGATCATACACCACGACCAAGTGGGATTCATCCCAGGGATGCAAGGATGGTTTAACATTCGGAAATCAATCAACATAATCCAGCATATCAACAAAAGGAAAGATAAAAACCATATGATCATATCAATAGATGCAGAGAAAGCATTTGACAAGATCCAACATCCTTTCATGATGAAAACCCTTGCCAAAATGGGGTTTGGAGGAACTTTCCTCAAGATAGTCGAAGCCATCTATCACAAGCCTACGGCAAGCATTATCCTCAACGGGGAAAAACTAAGGGCCTTTCCTCTGAGATCAGGCACAAGACAAGGATGCCCACTCTCACCACTCCTCTTCAATATAGTACTGGAAGTACTTGCGATAGCTATTAGACAAGAAAAAGAGATTAAGGGCATCCAGATAGGAAGGGAAGAAATCAAACTCTCACTATTTGCAGACGACATGATACTATATCTAGAGAAGCCTAAAACCTCTACTAAGAAACTCTTAGAAACAATAGACTTATACAGTAAAGTTGCAGGCTACAAAATCAATACCCAAAAATCCATGGCCTTCATATATGCAAACAATGAGGCAGAGGAAAGGGACATGAAAAAAGCAATCCCATTCACAATCGTGCCCCAGAAAATCAGGTACCTCGGAATCAGCTTAACCAAGGAAGTAAAAGACCTTTACAAAGAAAACTACATAACGCTACTCCATGAAATCAAAGAGGACATGAGGAAATGGAAACATATACCCTGCTCGTGGATAGGGAGAATCAATGTTGTCAAAATGGCAATACTCCCTAAAGCATTATACAGATTCAATGCGATCCCTATAAATATACCCATGACATTCTTCAAAGAAATGGATCAAGCAATCCTAAAATTCATATGGAATAACAAACGTCCAAGGATAGCTAAAACAATTCTTGGGAAAAAGATGATGGGAGGCATCACCATCCCCAACCTCAAACTTTACTACAAAGCAGTAACAATTAAAACAGCATGGTACTGGAACAAAGGCAGAGCCGTAGACCAATGGAACAGGGTGGAATATCCCTACACACAACCCCAAATGTATGACCATCTAATCTTTGATAAGGGAGCAAGAGAAGTGAAGTGGAGCAAGGAAAGCCTCTTTAACAAATGGTGCTGGCACAAATGGACAACCACATGCAAAAAAATGGGTTTAGACATTGACCTGACACCATGCACAAAAGTCAGATCAAAATGGATTAAAGACCTCAACATTAGACCACAAACCATAAGGTACATTGAAGACAAGGTCGGCGAAACCCTCCACGATATTGAAGATAAGGGTATCTTCAAAGGTGACACGGAACTAAGCAATCTAGTAAAAACAGAGATCAACAAATGGGACTACATTAAACTAAAAAGCTTCTGCACCGCAAGAGATACAGTGACCAGAATACAAAGACTATCCACAGAATGGGAAAGGATATTTACACAATACCCATCAGATAAGGGGTTGATATCAATGGTATATAAAGCACTGGTTGAGCTCTACAAGAAGAAAACATCCAACCCCATCAAAAAATGGGGCAAAGAAATGAACAGAAACTTTACCAAGGAAGAAATACGAATGGCCAAAAGGCACATGAAAAAGTGCTCTACATCACTAATCATCAGAGAGATGCAGATCAAAACAACCATGAGATACCACCTCACACCACAGAGACTAGCACACATCCAAAAGAACAAAAGCAACCGCTGTTGGAGAGGATGTGGGGAGAAAGGGACCCTTCTTCACTGCTGGTGGGAATGCCGACTGGTTCAGCCCTTCTGGAAAACAATTTGGACGACTCTCAAAAAATTAGATATTGAATTCCCATTTGACCCAGCAATACCACTGCTGGGAATATATCCCAGAGAATCAAAAAAGTTCAATCGAAACAACATCTGCACATGTATGTTCATCGCAGCACTGTTTACAATAGCCAGAATCTGGAAAAAACCCGAATGCCCCAGAATGGATGACTGGTTGAGGAAACTTTGGTACATCTATACAATGGAATACTATGCAGCTGTTAGAAAAAAGGAGGTCAAGAATTTTGTAGTTAAGTGGATGGGCATGAAAAGTTTCATGCTGAGTGAAATGAGTCAGAAAGAGAGAGACAGACATAGAAAGATTGCACTCATCTATGGTATATAGAATAACAGAGTGGGAGACTAACACCCAAGAACTGTAGAAATAAGTACCAGGAGGTTGACTCCATGGCTTCGAGGCTGGCCTCACGTTCCGGGGAAAGGTCAACTCAGAGAAGCGATCACCAACTACATTGCAGTCGAAGGCCATGTGGGGGAAGGGAGTTGCGGGCTGAATGAGGGCTAGAGACTGAGCACAGCGGCCACTCAACACCTTTGTTGCAAACCACAACAGCTAATTAGAGAGAGAAAGCAGAAGGGAATGCCTTGCCACAGTGGCAGGGTGGGGTGGGGGGGAGATGGGATTGGGGAGGGTGGGAGGGACACTGGGTTTACGGGTGGTGGAGAATGGGCACTGGTGAAGGGATGGGTTCCCAAACTTTGTATGAGGGAAGTGTGAGCACAGAAGTGTATAAATCTGTAACTGTACCCTCACGGTGATTCTCTAATTAAAAATAAATAAATTAAAAAAAAAAAAAAAGAATGACAGTTTATAAATCTTTTTATTTATTCTGATTATATTTTATGTACAATAGCATTGATGGTCTATTATTACTATATACACTTACCTCACCTTATCACGACAAAAGAGTTCTCCAGAGACACACTTCCAATACCCTTAATATTTAAAGTTTACTACACCCAATACACACACATAAACACACACAGACACACAGACACACAGACACACACACACACACACATCGCTTTCTTGGTATCTTCAATTTGGTAATCCAAAGAGAAAGTTTTTTTACTATTTGATACTGACTATTTCACCTTTTACCAAAGTGACTTATCTGTTATTCATCCTTTTCTCTTTGGCTTATTTTCTGGAACATGTCCTCCTCCAGTTCCATCCAAGTTATAGCAAACTAAAAGATTTCAGCTTATTCTCTGACTGCATAATATTCTATTGTGTATATACATTACAACTTCATGCTTCTGTATCCATTCATCTGCCAGTGGGCATTTTTCTATAACCTGACTGGTGTATCAAGTACTGAAATTAGCACAGCCATGCATATAACATTTTAAGAAATGATAGTTTTGTGTTTGAGGTATGACTAGAGGTGCAATCACTATGTTATGAGTATTCTGTCCTTACTTTTTTATGGCAAATTACTTTGCTTATGCAGATTTCTGAAAGAAACTGGAAATTCCTAAATACTACCAGGAATGTATTTATCTATACATAGCAGGAGGTCCAAAGATTCAGAAAGGAATGCATCCCACAGTACCTGAAGAGCAAGCGTTATCCATTAAAAGCTGCTGGCCTAATTTACTCTGGCTTACTCATGGCTCAGCCCTTGATGGCTACCAGTTGCATAGCAAGAGGGTTCCATTTCCCTGTGGACAGGGGATAAGAGGACAGTTGGTAAAGTGCAATCAGTAAATGGGCATGATAAAGTACGTAGGGGTACTTTAAGGGATACTCTGGTTTGTTTATGGAAAAACTCCTGATCATTCTATACCCAATTTGACCTTTTAAGAATGGATACCATTGTAGACAAAGTATCATTCTGGTGGACAGAGTGATAGATTAAACTTGAAGACACATTTATGTTAGGAAAAGGTAAGAAGCTACAACTTGAGGTGTTTTCCGTTGTGATGATACGTCTGAAGATGATATCATCAGAGAAGATCCAGAGGTATTAAAACCTGAACAAAGATTAAAGACAGTAAACACTTACAAAGTACCGTGGACATAGACCATGCCCAACCAAAACTTATTTGAATTGTCTCGTGATAGATGTAAATGCAAAATTACAGTTTCTGTCAACTTCAAATGACAGTCTATTCTATGTTTAGAAAAGTATAAAAGGCAGATTTATACATATTTCTCAAGTTTTACCCTGCCCACACGGCAGAGCCTGGCAAGCTACCCGTGGTGTATTCGATATTACAAAAACAGTAAAAACAATGGGCCAGAGACATCTCTGTAGGGAGATGTCTCTGGCACCGTAAAAGCCCTCAATATAGCAGCATTAAGAAGAATCAGCAAGGAGAAGCTGATAAAATCTCAGGGACAAACTAGACCACCAAAATGAAGAAAGACTAAAATGACTATCTGTACTTTCACACATACGCTGGCTTTGGATGCATCCATCGAGGACCTGATAGTACAAGCGCAGAAGATCAAGTACAACATCACTGGTCTGACTGAATCGAGAAGGCATCAATCACATCATGCCATTTTTGACACTGGAGAAGAACTGTTCCTCGGAACATGTGACAATAGAGGTGTTGGTGGTATAGGTGTCTTTGTCAACATGAACTTGGCCATGAGCATTGTTTCATTCGAATGCCTAACAACCCAAATCAGAAGATTACATTTGAATAGATGTGGCTCATTGCTGGTACTTTCTATCTTTGTTGTCTATGCACCAACATCCAACAATGATAAAGAAGAAATTAAGAAGTTCTACATGGAGCTGGAGAAGCTCCCACCAACCGGGATGTCTTTGGCACTATTGCAACAACATGGGAAGATGCCGTCATTGAAACCATCGAGAAGGAATACGATAGACTGGTTCAGCACCTCCATGACTACACAAAGAATGCTGAGAGTGGGAAAGCCACAAACACACAGCCTGTCTTTGGAAACTCTCTAGCACATTCACCAACATGGTTTGGCAGAAGCCTTAGACAACCACAAGCTACGTTCTGAGCTTGCAAAGCTGTGCAGAGAAGTGATAAAGGAAGACATCAAGGAGAGAAGAGCAGCAGTATTGGCTGATGCAGCAAAAGCTGGAAGAAGCATTCGTAACACTCGACTGTCCTTCGCCAACTATAAGACTAAGATGACTGCCCTCCGACATCCCGTTGGATCTATCACATCTTCCAGAAGGGCAGAGAGGATTATTCATGACTTCTTCTCAGATCTCTTTGACAGCCATATTCACCGGTCCACTTACCAAATTTGGCAGGATGGAAATGTCTTCCCCAACATCCTCCCTTCTAAATTTCAACATGCCATTTCATCAGTAAAGACACATACATCACCTGGTCCAGACAAGGTCAGACTCAAACACCTGAAGAATCTGACACCAGCCTTTCCGCTGCTGCACGAGCATGATCCCGGTGGCCAACTGAACTACTTTGAACACCAGCAACCCGCAGATATGCCTCTAGACTGTGAACTGAGCCACTGCCCCGTGAGGCACCAGTGGGGAAGGGTTTCTCTCTCTCAACCCTTCCGTTCCGGGCACTGCGTGGCGATCTCCGCTTTTTGAGCACAAAATGGAGGTATCAGCCGGCTGCTGTGGGATGCGAGGGAGATCTCGGGGGGTGGGGGGTACCGGCTCCACCCTCCACCGAGATTTAAGTGCAGCTGTCATATGTGTGTGACCTTTCCACTGCTGCACGAGCATGATCCCAGAGCCCAACTGAACTACTTTGGACACCAGCAGCTCGCAGAAATGCCTCTAGACTGTGAACTGAGCCACTGCCCCATGCGACGCTAGATGGGTAGAATTTCTCTCTCTAGGCTTTTCCATCTTATGAGCACCACAAAAGGGAAGTAAAAGCTTGCAGTGATTCAATTTCTGGAAGAATTTTCCCTGGATTTTATACAGAAATCCAAAGCTGCGCGGCTGCGAGAGCAGCCGCACAACCTAATATCTCTTAATTGTCAGCAATGTGAAATGGTTCCATTTTATCAGGTCTGGTTTTGGGGGGAAATTTCAAACAATAATAGTAAGTTTTCTGTTGAAATATTGAAGGTAATCAAAGTAGCAGCCATGTCTCTAGACTGTGAACTAAGCCATAGCCCCACGCTGGCCGAGGAGAGAAAATATCCTTCTTTCTCGGTATTTTTCCCTTTTCGGGGAGAAGTGACGTGACATCCGCCATATTATGAGGTCTACTAAGTAGGTACGAACTTGGTGGCACTGGAAGGGGAAAAAAAGAAAAAAAAATATGTACTTGGAATAGCGGGACGCTTGGGCAGTCTCAGGCCGGGGCCATTACCAGAGCGCACTCCGCCGAGATTCAACCCGGGTGGCCACACTTTTGTGCAGCTGCTTTGCTGCTGATCAACCAGGATATGGAGGCCAACTAGATTACTTTTGGTCCCAGAAACTGTTTGCGGCCAAGTCTCTAGACTGTGAACTAAGCCATAGCCCCACCCTGGCCAAGGAGGTGAAATATCCTTCTTTCTCAATTTTTATTCCCTTTTCGGGAGAAGTGGCGTGGTGTCTGCCATATTATGAGGACTATTAAGCAGGCATGAACTTGAGGGTGCAGGAAGGAGAAAAAAAGAGTTATGTACTTGGAACAGCGGGACTTCATATCTCTTCATTCTCAGCAATGGAAAACTAATTATCAAATTCTTCCTTGGCAGTAGGGCTGTCTTTTTTTGGGGGAAACTCCAACAACAACAGTGAGTTTTGTGTTGAAATATGGAATATAATCAAGGTAAAGAGAAAATGAAGTGAAATTTATCAGTTACGCAGGCAGGGGTGGGGGGTGGGAGGTATACTAGGGTTTTTGGTGGTGGAATATGGGCACTGGTGAAGGGATGGGTGTTTGAGTATTGTATAACTGAGACATAAGCCTGAGAACTTTGTAACTTTCCACATGGTGATTCAATAAAATAAATAACTTTTAAAAAAGAATCTGACACCACTACTTGACAATATACTGGCTCAGCTCTTTACACGCTATCTGTATGTATGCAAGGTTCAATCTAAATGGAATACCAGCAGTACCATTATGTTGTACAAGAAGGGAGACATCCACAATATCAGCAACTATCGCCCAATATGCCTGTTATGGGTTGTCTACAAGTTGTTCACTCCAGTCATCCTGAGTAGAATAGGCAGAACATTAGATGAAGGACACACATGCAAACACGTCCGGTTATAAAAAGAATTCAGCACGATATACCATATCCATGCAGTGGCTAAGCACATTGAAGTTTTGCAAGAGTTCAAGATGCCGTTCTCTCTAACATTCATCTATTTAAATAAGGCCTTTAATTCTATTGAGTCTGAAGTGGTCATCGAAGCCCTAGCCAAACAGGGCATTAAAACTCAGTACATTAAGATCCTCCACAAGTTGTATTATGGTTGCACCACCAGGATCTCACTGTTCAACAAGGAAGTAATCATTGATGTAGACAGGGGTTCAGCAGGGTGATACCATTTCACTGACACTCTTCAGTGCCACCCTCAAGAATGTCATGCAATGACTGGAATGGAAAGGAATGGGAATGAGGATAGATGATCAGCAACTACGCCACCTCCACTTAGCTGATGACATTGTTCTCATAACACTAAACATCAGCCAAGCGGCACGGATGCTGGCCAATTTTGACTTCGAGTGTGGAAAGGTCGGAATGCAGCTTAATCTCAGCAAAATGATGTTCATAAAAAATGAACTAGTCACTGACGTTCAATTTGCTCTCAATGGAACAACATCTCTGAAAGCAGCAGCTATGTGTACCTGTGTCATATAATCAACATGAGGAATGACTTGGCGTGGAATGCCTTAATTAGCCTTCATTACCATTGAAGAAGTGGTTAGGAGGATGAAGAACCTTTGCTTTGGGCACATCTTTTTGATTCCACCATTCTTCCTGCAATTAAATATGCCTCAGAGACCTGGGCCCTACAAAAACAGGATGACAACGCTATTCGGGTATCCCAAAGAGGAATCAAAAGAGTTATGCTTGGAGTATCACGTTTCATTCAAGTGAGAGAAGGAATTCAGAGTTTTGACCTCCATCGTTGGTCAAGAATCAGGGACTCTGTCTCGTATGCTAAGGCATCAAAAATCAGATGGGCCAGACATGTAATGCAATTCAGAGATGACCGCTGGACTAGAGCTGTTACCCACTGGAATCCACGTGACCACAAAAAACTGCATGGCTGCCCACCAACGAGATAGTTAGACTTCTTCATCAAAACCCTGAATGAATGGTTTGAGGCTCTTCGTGTTCCTGAAGTGAGCAGATATCATTGGCTATACTAGCACGTGACAGGAATGAATGGAGACGTTCCTGGCGCCCGCTTGAGCAAATCGAAGATCAACCGGATGACAAGTGACAAGTAACTAATTTCCTTAAAATTTCTTGATTATATTAACTACAAATTGTATTACATTGTCTGTGATTTCAAATCAATGAATAAATATGGTGTAGAAGGTGGTAATAATAGTAATGAAATTATAATCATTGTTATTACTGTAGTCCTTCTCCTCCCCCTCCTCTGTAGGGAGCCAGAGCACATGGAGCAAAGATGGCGCCGACATCCGGCTGCCCTAGGTGATAAACGACCTCCAGAGCGCGGGCCCCGGCATCGCCCCACATGGGGTGATTGGAGGACAGCCAACTGGCGAGCAACACGTCAGAAGCGAGGGGTCTTCTCTATAAGAAGGATATCGCTCAGAGGGTCGGGGCCTTCCTCCCCCCACTGGTGTACTTGTGGAGATCTCCAATAAACTTGCTGCAGAAGGACCCTCAACCGGTGTCGTCTCTCTTTGCTGGCGAAGGGAAACCGCGACAACGCGATTAACAACTGGTGCCGAAACCCGGGACGCCTGGTAAGTTTCATTCGCACCCTGGGGAAGGCCCCTTCGTTCCGAAGGGAGGGTTCAGAACTGCAGGACGGGGTGGCTTGGAGAGGCAGACTACGGCCTGAAATTTTAGGAAGGGTCCAGGATAGTCTGTCAGAAACCGAGCGGTTGGAAAGATTAGGCGCGCATGAAAGGGTACCCGAAACAAAGAAAAAAGGACTGCCTGATAGAGGCAAGGGCGAGGGAAGGGGGAGGGGAGAGTTCTCACCCCCCCCCCCCCCGCACTCGCAACCAAGGAAAGGGGACCGCCCGGAGGGGGCGAGAATGAGGCAGGAGAGGCGGAGGCCGCACCTCCCCCCACAGTTTGCATAACTTGCTCTAGGCCGGGTGGGCCGAGGAAAATCTATCCCTGGGGGGATATGGCTGCAGCCAGCCTGAAACCCAAAGAGAGCTCTTCAGAAGACTCCCTTTCGAGCTCTGAAGAAGAGCAAATTCTAGACCAGGAAGCGGCACGCTACAAAGCGGCACACCGCTACGAAGCAGCACGCTATCGCCCCCCTGACCTCCGTAATCGAAACCGAAGCAGCAGAACGCACTTACCGCGCCCCGTACCCTCGGCTCCCCCTCCCCCGCCATATGCAAGGGGGACGGAAGGAGCCCATGCATCCCGAACATCTTTATTTTCTGCTGACCTGCATAAGCAGATGAGACTAGCCTTTCCTGTCTTTGAGGGAGATGGGAATGGAAGAGTTCATGCTCAGGTAGAATTCAATCAGATTAAAGAGTTGGCAGAAGCGGTCAGAAAATATGGGGCCAATGCCAATTATACCATTTCCCTACTTGAAAGACTGGCCCGGGATAGGATGACCCCCCGAGACTGGCAAGAATGGCCAAGGCCACTACGAGGGGTTAGAGTCCCCTTGGGAGAGGCCGAAGCGAAGCCCTGGAGAGTAGTTTTTGCTCGAGGACCATCCTGTCTTAGGTTTTTTTTTCTTCCCTAGGTTGTTGCTGGTACTAAAAAAAAAAAAAAAAAAAAAAAAAAACATGGGCAACTCAACTTCAATACCTAAAAATTCCCCTCTGGGTTGCTTGTTAAATTAAAACATTTGGAAGAGCCTCCAGCTAGATAGTTTAAATAAGGAATATCTTGTTGACCTCTGTAACACCATATGGCTTGGATATAATCTAGAGCATGGGGAAAGATGGCCAGTGAATGGCAGTTTGCATTACCAGACCATTTTGCAGTCAGATCTTTTGCAGGTAACGAAAGAAGTAGGATTATCAAAGCAGAGAAGATTTAATATCAAGAATGAAGAAGTGTGTCACTAACGTGGTTTATCCCCACATTTGATAAGAAGATACTAGCTCCCTGCCTCAGAAGTAATCTTGATCTTAAAATAGTAACATCTGGCAACCTTAAGTTTCAACAACTTGGTCATAGTTTTGCCGGCTTGTATCAACAAAAGCGCTTTCTTGACCCGTTTTTAACAAGCAGGAAACTGGCTGGTCAGACAGAGAAACGGGGAGCAATGTTCCCAATCGGCCGACAGGGCTCAATTTGCCCTGGGGACTGCTCTTTCCTTTCTCTGTCTATCAGTTTTTCTCCCTGCCGTTTTTGAAGGGTCAGATCGATCGATCAACTGTAAATGTGTGCACGTGTAGTGGTGTTTTTTAGTCAGTTCATTGTCTGTCTGTCTGTCTGACTGTCTGTCTGTCTGTCTGTCTGTCTGTGGAACACTCGAGTGTTAGAGCTAGTTCGAAGTCATTAATTCTTAGAACTGAGCAAACAAAATCAAGGGAGTCAGAGTGATATGTAGTCCAGCAATTTAAAAGATTTAAGTATCTTTGGAACTTGTTAGATCAGGTTTAAAGAAAGATTTCTAATCAGAATGTGGCGACCACGAAGGGATTGAAATTCTCAATCTAGATTTCTTATTGGAAGAACATTAATGTTTATTAACAGTTGTAACTCTTCTGAAATTCGTAGTCTGTACTATCTAGGAAGAGCTGAGGAAGTAGCTCCTAAAACTAGCCTAAAACTAAAGTGAAATAACAATTCAGAGGATGCAAGGCTTTATCTTACAAGCCTCAGCTAATTTTAATGAAGAACTTAGCTGTTTTTAAAGCAACAGAGGTATAGAAACCACCAAAATAGACAAAGTTTTCTTATGTTTCCATAAACATTGATGGTCTGAGTGTTTTTTTTTTTTTCTGTGCTAAAATCAAAGGTTGGTTTAAAAAAAATAAAAGGGGGGGTGGAGGCTCTCTCTCTGTATTTGAAAGGATGTCTGTATGGTGGACTTGTTTAAAGTTAGAAAGCTCATGGTTTGAACTAACTAAGGTACGAGAACTATTGAACTTAAGTCAAAGAAGGTTTTACTGTGTTTCACAAAAATTGATGGTCCAGAGGTCTTATGCTAGAATACCAATGTATATATTTGTATCTGCACTGGATTAGAATTATTTGACCTAGAGAATCTTGTGAGTTGAAATAACTGATATATGAAAACAGGCTCAAAGAGTAATGCTTAGGTTTAAAATATTATTTTCTAGAGTTGCAATATTGGTTGAAAAACTTATCGTACCTGTGTTTTATTAGATCTCTGAGATTTCCGGTAACAAAACTTTTTAGAGCTACTTAGCTCAGGGTAATGAAGGGTTAATCTTAGATGTCAGTTTGAGAGATTTTTTTTTAAGATTTTCCCTGGGTCTACCCATCCCCCTGCTTTTCCAGCTCAGCAGGCTCTGCCTCAGTCGGACTGGATATGCAGACCCTCCCTCAACAATGAATTCTAATTACAGGTTTGCCCAGCAAATAAGACTTGCTAATCGGGTTTCTTAACTCTTCCAGGTATCTGGTTCTTGCAACTTTGTGAATGAGAAAGGGTCTGGGAAAACAATTGATTCTTATATTTGCATTAGAATCTGACAAACACACAAAAAAGAAATAGTGTGAAACCCCTTGTAGGAGGAAAAGTCTAGGCTTATATTTTAACAGATAACACCTACTAATGTACTCTGGGTCCTGCTATGGCTTGGCTTCATCTGGAGTAAACTTCATTTTCCTGATAAAGACCCCAAACCACCTCAAACAGACCTCAGCTGGAAGTCACAAGGAAATCTGAGGAAGAAAGGACAGGCCGAATTGGCCTGAGGACTTAGTCTGGGTTTTACAGTACCAACCTTATCCTGAACCTAGAGAACTTTGTATGCAAGTGTGAGATCCTTAATGTTTTATGGTAATCTATGAGTGTTTTAATCTTTATATTTGTGTTTTCCTAGAAATCAGAATTCTAGGATGTCTCCTGGTTAATTTCTAATGTGAACTGAACCTTTGCCCAATGAATATGTTTTAAGAACTTTAGGTGTGAGCATCTTTAAAGCTTTTTTTTGAATATCTATAGAATTGACCTAATGCTTTTGAAATAGCACTGCAAGTAATTTTGTCATGTTAAATGAGATGATTGGTAACTAGTGTCCAAATTTGGGAGATTAGGTTGTACTAAGTTCAGTAAAATGAATATCTATAGAACTAACCTAATGCTTTTGAAATGGTACTGCAGAGTAGTTTTGTCATGTTAAATGAAATGATTGGTAACTATTGTCTAAATTGGGAGATTATGTTGTACTAAGTTCAGTAAAATAAAAGTTTAAACTTATGGGATGACTATAAGGAATATAGATGTATGTCTTAAGTCAGAAAGATAATGGATGCAGATATCATCAGTTGAAAAAAGGCAAGGAATCCTGTTAAAGTGAAGTTGATTTTGAAATGAGTTGAAGGAAAGTTACAGGACAGAATGAATATAGAGGAATGTGTAGAAGGTTTGAAGTTGTGTTTGAAGGAAAGAAATTGATCACTGTTTTAAGAAACTCTTTAAATCTCATGCGGAATTGTTCTAGTACTCCCAGTACAGTGCTTTTATTAATGGGAAGTCAAGGTTCTCAACATAGGATTGAATGGGTTAAATACGATGTTAAATTGTACACTTTTCCTCTACAGATTTTAGCTCCTTTGACTAGGACCTACAACAAATGGGTGTGTTGCATCGTACTGTGAGTAAAGTGAAATGTTTGCTTTTCTCTTCTTTTGTACCTTCAGTATGTTTTTGATGTTTCATGGCACTGTGTTGGTTTGCATAAATCCAGATAAAAGTCTTTCCTCTCTGTAATAGGGTCCACCCCTCATGCAGACAGGAAAATCAGTTATGGGACCCCAAAACCCTCTTCCAGGGAAACAGCAAGGGATTGGTCTAAATGACAGGAGCATGTATTTAACAGGTACTGTTTCAAGTACCCTACAAACCTCAGGGAGACCCTAGAGGCAGGCCGGCTCAAGGAAAGAATGGAAATCATCACTGCTATGGAGAATGAGGAATCCGGAAATCTATGTGACTGACATGGCCTGGCCTACTCTCAGCATCAAGAAAAACCCTGGAAACTAGGATCTCTCCCAGCCCTGAAGAAGGGAGGGGAGGGACTCCTTTCTGCCAGGATGCCTCTATGGCAAATGAGGCCCAAGGCCACCTCCAGTTCAACCTGAAGGCTCGAGACCATCCAGTTCATCGTGGGACATTTATGGCCAGGCCTGGGTAACTCTGACGTGCCACATAGAATTAATGCCATTATTGGTGTGCCTCCTGTCTTTAGCCAACCCCCAGGACTTCTCAGTAAATAATGGGGTACCCCAAATGGAGAGTTCTCCAATCTTGCTGTATTTATGCAAAAGAACAAGTCAGATTTGTTAAGCCATCAGGCAAATTTTAAAATGAAGGTGGAGAGAAAACCATGTTTCTGTAACTTGCTTTTTAAAGAATCAGATTCAAATTCTACAGAGTGATCTAGTAAATGTATTCTAATCTTGATCTATAAGGTATCCCTTTTGAGTAATTCAGGTACAATGTGTTTTGCTGACTGTAAAGTAAGCAGTCTAGTCTGTGAGACTCAATGTTGAGCATGCTGTCACTAGTCTGACCAGGGTATTGGAAGCCAGAGCTTTAGTGGGGGGAACCTCAGCTCAGAGTGCAGAATTAATTGCTTTCCCCCAACCTGTCAATTGGCTACAGTGCCAAGTGTGGACATCTAAATTGGTTCTAAGTATTCACTTTTAGTTCTATGAACACAGTCATTTGGAGAGAACTAGAATTTTAACAGCTCTTAATTCTCGTTCCATCATGGGATTAATACCCCATCCAGAGAATACTCATCTAAGATACTCTGCAAAAGAGGAACAATAGGCATTGGAACAAGGTTTTCAAAAGGAAATTGATAAAGGGTTACACTAAGCTTCCAACACAAGTGAAAGCCATCTTTCATGGGAAGGAACTCAGAACTGTGCTTTCTGTTTCATTAATGAATTGTGGGCCTCCTTTCCAAACACTTGTAACTTCAAGGAACTTGCTGAGGAAAGGATTGGCAGATTGACATGCAAATGATCAAACGCTCATATTCAAGATACAAATATCTACTGGTTCCAATTGATAGCTTTAGTGGATGGATAGCTTTTCCAGTCTGAGAAGTAGCTTGGTGTTTCTATGCCACTAGAAAAATCTGGACATAAGAAGTCATTTTCTATCAACCATGGGTGAAGCAGTTATTCCTTTTTCATTGTATTTATAATAGAAATGGGTATGGCATTACGTTGCTTTGATTTCTGTTACTTTAACTCTTATGTTTTCTAAGACAGCAAACTATTTTGTCCTTACTAGGTCAGAAAGGACCTTCCACATCTCCAGGGTCTAATCATTTCAAAGTGCCATCCCTCAGTCTAATTGATCTGATCTTTTCTTTCAGATAACTTCAGGATCCCAACCAGTTCATTGCCTGGGGCCCACTAAAACTAAGGTAGCATGAGGTTTCACCCCTTACATAGGCAGAGTCTGCGCCCATCTGTCAGCATGAAGCAGCTTCAGAAGATGGATCACCGACCATTTTCCCCTTAAAGATTTAAGGTGGTGAAATCTCTAGGGGGGAATATGATGTAGGCAGGTAGATAGGAAAAGGCCCTTGGCAATGAAAATTGAGATTTAACAGAGTCTCTGGGAAGGAGGCTCTTAAGATGTGCAGATTCAAGAAAACAAAAGACCCGGAATCTCTTTTGGTCCTTGGGCATTCCAACGCCTAACTCAGTTTATTAAAGATCAGGTGAATGCCTTGACCTCACGCAAGGTGGAAGTGTACTATCACCGCCTGGTGCAAGCCTACCCAGGGGAAGACTCTGTATGATACTTGTACAATATTCTGTTCTGCACCTCCGTATAATACCGTGCCTTGTTTTTGATTGCGTATAATACCGTGCCTTGTTTTTGATTGAATCTTAGCAGAGTGTAAGCTGGCGTAGGTGATGATGCTTAGTCTCTTTAGATCGTTTAGTCCCAATGGTTGCTCAGCCTAGGTGGTCTGTCCCCCCCGCCGGAGGCATCGCCGCTTTAAATCAAGCTGCTCCGTGTTTTGTTTTTTTTTTTATGCTGAGTGTAGCCCCTGCACACTCGGGATCTGTGGATCCATTGCACGAGTTTGGGTGCACCGGCAATGGTCTCAGGGAAGGGTGTCAGACTAGATGGTACTGCACTGGGTCTCTCTCCTCCCTGACCCAGGGCGACGAGCCGCTTGCATAGGGCCGCCGTCGAAACTTTGCCCTGCCTGGAAAAGCGGACGGCGGGACAGGAGGAGCCTCATCAGATCCTGAAGAGGGACCCGTTGAGGCCACCTCAGTCCCTGGTATCTATACAGGCAGTGGTGTCCGTCGCCCCCTTTCTCGCAGAGACCGGCTTCTTAGTAAAGAGATAAGGGGGAGTTGTAGGGAGCCAGAGCACATGGAGCAAAGATGGCGCCGACATCCGGCTGCCCTAGGTGATAAACGACCTCCAGAGCGTGGGCCCCGGCATCGCCCCACATGGGGTGATTGGAGGACAGCCAACTGGCGAGCAACACGTCAGAAGCGAGGGGTCTTCTCTATAAGAAGGATATCGCTCAGAGGGTCGGGGCCTTCCTCCCCCCACTGGTGTACTTGTGGAGATCTCCAATAAACTTGCTGCAGAAGGACCCTCAACCGGTGTCGTCTCTCTTTGCTGGCGAAGGGAAACCGCGACAACGCGATTAACACTCCTCCTCGTCATCATCATCATCACCATCATCTCCTCCGTAAAAATCTTGATATTTCAGTTCTGATTCTGGGTCTGAATATTTTTAATATGTTTAAACAAAGACACATTGGTTTCCCTGCATATCTGAGAGCCATGCATAAGTAGTCTCCTAATGAGAGAGTGGAATGGGGAGAAGAAAGACGCATAAAAATTCTTTTGTATCTGAAATATACTCTTTATTTTTAGTGGGGATGTTTTTAGTGCCATTAGCATACATAAAATTATATATTTAAAATATTCCAATTGTGGATAATTTAATTTATGACAGCAGTGCTTAGTAATATTTGGGGGTTGAAAAATTAAACTTAGTGTTTACTACATAAACGCCAAGCACTCTCCTACCAAGGTTAATCATCAGACAACAGCAATTGTGGGTTTTTTTAATTGAGCCACTTTTTTTCCTGAGAGCTTTTTACATATACTATGTTGGCATTCCATATCAAATATTGTGCAAGTAGATTTTCTTTATATGAGTCACAAGTATTTTCCATCACATTGTACCTTGTTATCCTTTTGATCATTTACTTAATTCATGACACATAAATATTGCTCACCATTTTTCTCTCTTTCCTTATTGCTTTAGAGTTTAATATCTAGCTGATAACTTTTATTTCTTTCCTTGTCATTCCTAGACATATTACTCATGCTTTTATTTCTTTATTATATTCTAAGTATGTTGGGCTGGAGCGATAGCACATCGGTAAGATGTTCGCCCTTCATGTGGCTGACCCATGTTTGATTCCACCACCCCTCTCGGAGAGCCGGGCAAGCTACCAAGAGTATCGCCTCAACAGGCAGAGTCTGGCAAGCTACCCGTGGTGTGTTGGATATGCCCAAAACAGTAACAATAAGTCTGACAATGAGAGACATTACTGGTGCCCACTCAAGCAAATCTATGAGCAATGGGATGACAGTGACAGTGATTCTAGTTGTGTCATATAATGTTTTAATGTAATATATGCTGTAGCTATATCAAATAAATTCTGGTTATTAATATCTGTAGTTCTGAAGAATTTATTATGCCTTATATTAAGCAAGAAATATTTAAAATATTTTTAGACACTATGGTTTCTCTCCAGACAGTATAAGATTTTTACCTTGGGGAAAAATTATTTCACCTGTTGTCAAGCACATGGTATTTTATTTGTCTAAATTTTACTTAAACTGTGGTTTGAAATTTTACTATATTCTTTCAAACCTACAAAAACCGTAGGGTTTTTTTTAAGGAATCCAATGATGACAGCGCTAAAAAATGTTTCTGTGTACTGAAAACAGTTGACTACAAATTATCAAAGATAAGTTTAAGTTAACCAAACATTGAAAAAAGTCGATTTTGTTATTAGAATGTTTAATTAAGAAGTTTCTTAGAATTTAGTTAGCACGGTTATTTGTATCACTTGTATCACTTGTCGTCCCGTTGATCTTTGATTTGCTCGAGCAGGCACCAGTAACATCTCCATTTGTCCCTCTCACATGCTAGTGTAGCCCAGTGATATCTGCTCTCTCCAGGAACACAAAGAGCCTCAAACCATTCATTCAGGGTATTGACGAAGAAATCTGACCATCTCGTTGGTGGGCAGACACGCGGTCTTTGATGTCCCATGGAATCCAGTGGGTAACAGCTCTAGTTCAGCGGTCATCACTGAATCACATTACATGTCCAGCTCATATGATTTTTGATGCCTTGGCAAATGAGACAGAGTCCATGATTCTTGGCTGTCGACAGAGGTTGGAACTCCAGATTCCTCCTCTCATTTGAGTGAGACATGATATTCCTAGCATAAGTCTTTCGATTTCTCTTTGGGATACCCGAATAGCGTTGTCATCCTGCTTGCGTAGGGCCCAGGTCTCTGAGGTGTATGTTAGTGCAGGAAGTATGGTGGAATTAAAAAGATGTGCCCAGAGTTGGAGATTCTTTGTCCTCTTAACCACTTCTTTGGCACTCTTGAAGGCATTCCTCGCCGCTCTTTTCCTCCAGTGCAGTTCTGGTGCCAAGTTGTTCCTCATGTTGAGTTCTCGACCCAGGTACAAGTAGTTGCTGCATTCAGATATGTTCATTCTATTGAGAGCAAATGTAGCATCAGGAACTAGTTCGTTTTTCATGAGCATTTTCTTGTTGAGATTCAGCTGCAGTTCAACCTTTCCACACTCGCGGTAGAAATCGTCCAGCATTTGTAGCTTCACAAAATAATTCAACCATTATTATAGTAAATAATTCCTCTTTCCTATTTTTTCTTTCTATATAATTTTCTCCTCAAATTGTAAAACTAGTGATTTTATTCTCAAATATCTTTTTTTTTGCTTTTGGGTCACACCCGGCGATGCACAGGGGTCACTCTTGGCCCTGCACTCAGGAATTAGCCCTGGCTGAGCTCAGGGGACCATATGGGATGCTGGGAATCGAACCTGAGTCGGCCGTGTGCAAGGCAAATGCCCTACCCGTTGAACTATCACTCCAGCCCCTCTCAAATATTTTTTAACCTCCAACTCTGACTCTTGATAACCAGTCAGTGAGGGATCAGATCTTGGGATTTATGGTGAAAATTTTTCCATGGATGCCCATTGAATGAGCCCATGCTTCATTTCTTGTAAGTGAATCATTGAAAATAAAAAAAAAAACTATCTTTCTAACTTTATTGTCATGTTCCAAAAGGGACTTTCAGTGGTTCTCCTCTTCTTCCAGTATAGTGTCAACACTAACTTGCTTCCTGTCTGAAAATCATGTTTTCATGTGTGATTGTCCAGGCTTCCAGAGAAACATAAGTAATCTTTTAATTAACTTTGGTTAATAAGATTAAGTGCATTTATAAGTAGATTCCAGAGGTAAAATATATATTTAAAATATTTAGCACTGTGATTTACAAAGGTTTCAATAATAGTGTATGTGTAGCACACAGTGCTCCAACTCAATCCTATCACAAGTGCATCCACCAATGTTCGAGGCTCCCTCCTGTCCTGCTGCTAAGACTGCCTTTGTAAAAAGTGTATTGGTGTTAGTTAAGTAAAGAAAATGTTTATCCATGGACAAAAGGAAAGGGAGTGGAGATATAGATAAAGATACATGCTCAAGAACATGGGCTTCCCCAATGTGCAAAATTTGTAAGTGCACATCCAAAGAAAGGATCTGTGGGCTATTTCTCCAGAATAGGGAAATACACACTAAAGTAAGAAAGTACACTTCTCAAAGAGGTCAAAGAGGACAGGCTCTAGGGTAAAGGGAGTATGCATCTCAAGAGATGTGGGAAAGAATGTCATTAGGCACATTTTAAAGTTTGATTATTGCACTTTGGGTCCCCGTTTGATTATAGTAGTTTAGATGCATATAGATAGGTTGTCTCTTCACCATGGATATGTCAAGAGCCCTGATTTTTTACCTATGTTACCTTCAGACCACCTCTTGTTTTACTTTTGTCAGGGGCACACTCAGCTGTACTCAAGGTTTAATACTGGTTCTGTGCCCAGGAAACACTCCTGGGAGTACTCAAGGAACGATATGGAGTGACATGGATTGAACTCAGACTACCTGCATTCAAGACGGTTGATTCTGTATACTAGTTGTTACACTAAGTACTGCAGTGAACATAGTGTGCATATGTTCTTCCCCTCACTCTATTTAAACACCGTCATTTACAAATGTGTTCATAATGGCTTGTTACAGGTATTCAATATTCCAACACCAAACCCATCACCACTGTCAGCTTCCCTCCACCTTGGTCTCTAATTTCCCAAACACCCCTCAAATATGCCCCCATAAGAAAGCATAATAATTTAGTTTATATTGCTTGTTACCATGAAATGGCTAAAGGAGTCATCAATAAATACTCCATAAAAGAAAAATTGTGTAAATTTTTTATCTTCCAGGGGGGCATTAAGTCATTGCCTCAGAGTATGCTAAGCTGTTTTTGCAAGTTAAGCCTTCTGTGTTAATGTTTTTGTAGTCGAGATTAGCTGACTTCTACTTTACATTCCCATTCAATCTGGTGTGCTCTTACTACTTATTGTAGAGTTTGGAGATGCCCCAAAAATCCAGAGAAGGTAACTGGGTGGTCCAGTCAGAGGCATGGTGGCAGCTGTTGGGGAGTGAGGTCACTACCTGTCTTTGAGAGGCGTTGGCCATCCCTGCTTTGGAGATTGCCACCAAGATCTCAGGTGGGTCCAGGTATCCAATAAATTTTTGTGGCTAGTTATCTATTTTGAGGTTTAATTATGAGTCTCTGTAACAAGGTTCCTAGGTGAACTTACATGATGGTGGTGGTGGGACATGGTTAGTTGCTGGGGCTTCTGGAAGTATGGGAAGGTGGGGGGAGGTTACTCACCCCGACTCCAAAAAGGTACAGAATTTTCAACAAAAAAACTCCCCCTCTTTCATGTACCTGAAATTTTCAGCAGGTTACTATTACTGTGGACTCATTTGTGAGGCGGTGAGGTTCAGCTGGAGCCATGGCAGCAGCTCTTCTCAAATGCTCTTGTGTCTTGGGGTAGTGGCATTTCTGAACCTCTTGGGAGTTCTTTCTTTCTTTTGGAGACATCTTCATATTGTTTTCCAGATGACTGAACAGATCACATTGCCAACAGTAGTGTGTGAGAATTATTTTTCATTCATCTCCATGAACACAGATTTTTTTCGAGGTTTGTTTGTTTTAGTGGGGGAGGGAGGTGGGTAGAGGGAGCACACTCAGTGGTGCTCAGGGATTGTTCTTATACCTGCACACAAGGACCATTCCTGCACTCCCAGTTATGATAAGGAACCATATGTGGTACCAAGGATGAAACTCTGGTTGGCTACATTCAAAGCAAACACCCTGCCTGCTGTACTCTCCTATCTCTCTCTGGTTCCATGTATTTTTGATAGATACGTTTTTAATGCTGAGATGCTACCTCATTATCATGATTTGATATTCCTGATAATAAGTGACATTAGCACTTATTATCATCTGTCTACATGCCATCTGTTTTCAGAGAATTGTCTGGTGATATCCTATCCCCATTTTACAATAGGGATATTAGATTTTTTTGTTGTTTATATATGTGGGTACCTTATATATTTTGTATTTTAACCTTTAACCCTTTATGTGACATAGTGTGTGCAAGTATTTTCTTCCATTTGGTAGGAAGTCTTTTAATTTTAGCTTGGGCCACTCTTGCCATAGAGAAAATATTTAACTTGATGCAGTCATATTTATTTCTTATTTTATTTATTTTTAAATAAAGTATCAAAGCACCATCATTTACATAGTTAAATCATAGTGAGATTCAGGTGTACAATGTTCTAGCACCAATCCCAACACCAGAGTTAACTTTGCTCCAATTGTTCCAGGTTTCCTTCCATTCCCACCTGCCTTCTTGACATGCACATTTTAAAGTTTGGTGTCATACTTTGAATTCCATATTTATACTATGTTGTCTCTGTAGTTTAGATATATGAATATATTACTTCTTTGCTTGAGGTCCTCCCTAAGCCTATCTACTAACATCTATCCCTTCTTGCTTCCCCTCTACATCCTACAGGCTTATTTCTTTCCCTATTTATAGTATCTGTGATCGAGAGTCAAGGATAATCTGGGTACCCTGCCTTTGGTATCATGCATTCCTCGTCTTGTTATTCTTCTATATATCACAGATAAGTGAGATCATGCTGTATTTGTCCTATTTGTGACTCATTTACTTAGAATTATAGCCTCTAGTTCTATTCAACTTTCAGTAAATTGTATGATTTCATCCTTGCAGCTGCATATTATTACATTTAGAAACATTGTTTTCAATCTTATTTTCATTATCCACACATCTGTAATTGGACACTTTGATTGTTCCCATATCCTATCTATTGTGCTGAATGCTACATTGTATGTTGGTGTGCATATGTTCTTTTGAATTTTTTGTGTATGTTGGAATTTCACTAAGATTTTATTGAGGATTTTAGCATAAATATTCATCAGATAGATTGGTCTGAAATATTTAAAGTAGTGTATCTGCTTGGGGAATTAGTATAATCTTGTTTCATAGAAACTTGGGAAGAATTTGTATTTCTGCAATATTTTGGAAGAGTTTGAGAAGTAAATGTAGGTAAGTTTTCTTTGAAAGTCTGATGAAAGTCAATAATAAACTCATCAGGAACTGTACTTCTGTGTGTTACCCTTAATTACTGTTTTTAGTTCTTTGCTTGTGATTGTCCTGTTCAGGTACTTTCCACCTTATTAGATTTGGAAAGAATGATTTTAAAAATCTAAACGGGCTGGAGCAATAGTCCAATGGGTAGGGCATTTGCCTTGCACACGACTGGCCCAGATATGATTCCCAGCAACCCATATGGTCCCCTGAGCAGCGCCAGGAGTAATTCCTTAGTGTATAAGCCAGGAGTAACCCCTGAGCATCACCAGGTGTGACCCAATAGGCAAAAAAAAAAAAATCAGAACATTTCTTTTAGATTCTTCATCTTAATGGAGTAGAATTCTTCATAGTAACTATCATGACATTTTGCATTTTTGAGGAGTATGTTGTAATTTCTCCCCTTCCATCTTCGTCTATTTGGGTCTTTTTCTTTTTTGCCTTGTGAATCTTGACAAAGGTTTATTAATCTTGTTTGTTAATTTGAAGAACCGGCAGGTGGTTTTATTGACTCATTGTATGTTTTTCATACCATTGATTTCTACTCTAATTTTTATTATTTTCTTATCTGTACTACCTTTGAGATTCATTTGTTCCTCTTTCTCCATGTTTTTAAAATGTTTAAAAATTGATAGAGGGTTTTCTTCTTGTCTAACCTAGGTCTGTATTGCTATGAATTTTCCCATTAGTACAGCTTTTGCTGTGTCTCACACATTCTTATAATTTATTTCTTCATTCTTATCATTTTCCTTGAATCTTTTTATTTCCATTTTGATTTCCTCTTTAATTCAGTTATAGTTTAGCAGTGTTTTGTCCAGCTCCCACTTTTTTTGAGTTTTGATCCATATTTTCTGATGATTTCTTCTTAAGTTGTGTATGTATCTTTGTATAAATTGAATGCTATTTGTTCTAAGTATGACTATCCAACTATTTTCTCTGCTTTTTTATCCTATTGAGTGGTGCTCAGGGCTTACTCCTGATTCTGAACTCAGGGAACACTACTGAAAAGGTTCAGGGGAATATATGTAATGTCAGTGAGTGAACTCAAATTTTCTTTTGCAGGGCAAATGTCCACACAGATGTAACACTAATTTGGACTAGTTTTTAAAATTTTGTCTACTAGATTTTGCGTGATTATTTTCCCATCTTTTTGCTCTTAGTCTGTGTTTTTTCTGTAAATTTAGGTGAGTTTCCTGTGAATAGCAAATAGAATTTGTTTTCTATTCCATCCAGTCACTTTGTGCCTCTTAATAGAGGAATTTAGTCTATTTAGAAATCATTGCTATACTAATAACTTTTGTTGATAGAAAGTACCATGTTGCCCATTTTCTCTGTGTGCGATTCAGCTATTTTTTCTATTTGCCTTTTTATATTTTTATAGGTGGTCTTTTAGTAGTTCTTGCAGGGTTCCTTAGTTCTAGTGAATGCCTCTATCTCTTTTCTGTCTAAAAATGTTTTTTTTTAATCTCCCCTAAATACAAATGACAGTTTTACAGGGCAGTGTGCTCAAAGATGGAAAATGTTTTCTTTCAGTACTTTGAATTTTTCATCGCATTCTTTTTTTCTGATCTGTTGTGGCTCATATGCTATTTTCCTGTATTTAATGTTTTTCCTCTCTATTGATGTTTTAAGTAGTCTGTCTCTCTCCTTCTGCTACTTTGATTGTGATGTGCTTTGGTGTTGTTCTGTTTGAGTCTGTTTCTATGCATACTCTTTAGCCTCTTGAATCTGTGTAGAAATTTTCCTCCAAAGATTGAGGGAAATATTCCAGTAGTCATTTCTACCCTTTTTTCCCTCTTATATTGTCACTTAATTGTTTATGAGTTGCATTTTGTCTTCAAGATTGGTGATGTAGCTTTCCATATTTAGAATTGTACTACTGTGGCTTGTTATTCTATTCTTTATTTTTCAATACTATTTGTATAATTCTTTCATGGTTTGAATTTCAACTCAAATTCTTCTTTGAGTTGATTGAATTTATCTTCCAATGATTGCTTAATTTCCATTGCTGGTGGTTGTTTATTTTCATTGCCATCTCCCACTGCAGATTTGATTTTGGTCTCCCTTACCCAGGCTTGGTATTTTGAGAAACTGGAGATGTACTTGGACTTAGCAGTCTTTGTCTACCAATAGAAGTACAATAGTAGCAAGGAATTTTTGGTATCCGCATGGTAATGGGTATTCTTTTATTCTATTAGGACATGTGAAGGATGGCTCCAGGAATTCAGAAGGCCCCAAATTTAAGAGGGGGACTGTCTTTCTCCTGGTGGAGTGGGGCCCTTCACTTTACTGGCAGGGAGGTTTTTGTAGCAATATCTCATGATCTTTTGTATTTTAGAGAATTCTATTGTAATTTTCCCCCTTTATCTGTGTTCTTATTTATTTTGGTACTTTCTCTTTTTTCTCCTCATTAATGTGGCCATTTTATTTATTCATCTTGTTTATTTTCTGAAAGAAATTATTCTCCTGGTATTATTGACTTGGTATTGTTTTCTTTGTTCATTTATCATTGATTTATCCTATAATTTTCATTTTATCCTTCTATTAATTTTGGAATTCATTTATTAGTTTTTACAATTTGTGTTTAGGTTGTTGATTTGAGTTTATAAGAATATTTTATAATTTATAATTATAAATTGATGTTTTATATTTTATAATTTATAAGTATATTTCCTAATGTAAGCCCGTATTACTATGGATTTCTCTATTAGTACAGCTTTCTGGTGCCCCATCATCGGTAATAGTCTGCTTCCTTATTACTATTCATTTTGAGGAGTCTTTTTATTTCTTCTTTGAGTGCATCTTTGATTCAGTTGTTATTGAGCAACGTTTTATTCGCTTTCCAAATGGTATCACCCTGCCAAATCCCTCTCTTAACGTTGATGATCACTTCCTTGTAGAATTGTGTGATCCTGGTGGTAAATCCGTAATACAGCTCATGGAAGATCTTGATGTACTGAGTTTGAAAACCTGTTTTGCTAGGGTTTAGAGACTGCTTCAGTCTCAACAGAATAAAAGGCCTTCTTTATATCAATGAACGTTAGACAGAGTGGTGTCTTGAACTCTTGTGAAACTTCAATTGCTCTTAAGTTTAGCAATAATAATAGATAAGTTCTAATTGGTTGATCTCACCACCAATAAATAATGTCTATTCACATCTCTTTATTCCCTTTTGTTCTAATGTAACTTGATCTCATATAATTATAGCTCTTTCTGCTTTGTAAAATCTCCTTTCCATTGGCTTGCATAACTGTTTTTCATCTTTTCACTCTGATTCTGCTTTTATTCTGCCAGCAACAGGAGTTGGACATTGTTTCCTGATCCATCCAGGCACTCTATTTTTTCTGGGAGAGTTCAGACAGTTGAAACTCAAAGAAATTGCTAATAGAAACAAATCTGTTGCCCTTTTTTATGGAGATGTTTTAGTTTTAATTGTTTAATTTTGTTGTTTCCCTAATAGACCCTTTCAGCTTTTATTCTGTTAATATTGATCTTCTCATATTTGCTCTTCTTATTCAAACGTTCTTTCTCATTTTGTGCATTTATGAATAAATTGGTTTTTCATCATCATACTGTCATCACTGTTATCTCATTGTTTATTGATTTACTCGAGCGGTCACCAGTAACGTCTCCTTTTGTCCCAGCCCTGAGATTTTAGCAGCATCTCCTTACTCATCTTTCCCAATGCTGCTGTTTTGGAAGCTCTTTCAGGGTCAGAGGAATGAGACTTGTTGTTTTTACTATTTATGGCATATCAAATATTCTATGGTAGATTGCCAGGCTCTATCATGCTGATTTTTTGTATTGTACATTAAATCGTAATAATAATATGTCTGGAATATTCATATCACATATACATATGAGGATAACAGACTTATACTTTTTTTTACTGGATAATTGTATTTTATTTAATTTTTTAAATTTTGAAACTGAGTCATAGTGGTATACACAATTACAAAGTTGTTTACAATTGGGTTTCAGTCATCCAGTGTTCCAACACCTCTCCCTTCCCCAGTGTACATTTCCCAACAACAATGGTCTCTGTTCTCCCCCTATCCCTGCTAGCCTCTATGGGAGGCACTTTTCTTCTGGCTGTCTGTCTCTGTCTATCTCTCTGTCTCTCTCTGTCTCTGTATCTTTCTTTCTCTCTCTCCCCTCTCGCTCTTTCCTTTTTTTTGTTTTTTTTCCTTGTAAGTAGTTTTATTTTTATTTATTTATTTTTTAAAATTTATTTATTTTCAATTAGAGAATCACCGTGAGGGTACAGTTACAGATTTATACACTTTTGTGCTTATACTTCCCTCATACAAAGTTCGGGAACCCATCCCTTCACCAGTGCCCATTCTCCATCACCCGTAAACTCAGCGTCCCTCCCATCCTCCCAAATACCATCTCCCCCCCACCCCACCCTGCCACTGTGGCAGGGCATTCCCTTCTGTTCTCTCTCTCTATTTAGCTTCTACGACCCGCAATAAAGGTGTTGAGTGGCCGCTGTGCTCAGTCTCTAGCCCTCATTCAGCCCGCAACTCCCTTCCCCCACAAGGCCTTCGACTACAATATAGTTGGTGATCTCTTCTCTGAGTTGCCCTTTCCCCAGAACGTGAGGCCAGCCTCGAAGCCATGGAGTCAACCTACTGGTACTTATTTCTACAGTTCTTGGGTGTTAGTCTCCCACTCTGTTATTCTATATACCATAGATAAGTGCAATCTTTCTATGTCTGTCTCTCTCTTTCTGACTCATTTCACTCAGCATGAAACTTTTCATGCCCATCCACTTAACTACAAAATTCTTGACCTCCTTTTTTCTAAGAGCTGCATAGTATTCCATTGTATAGATGTACCAAAGTTTCCTCAACCAGTCATCCGTTCTCGGGCATTCGGGTTTTTTCCAGATTCTGGCTATTGTAAACAGTGCTGCGATGAACATACATGTGCAGATGTCGTTTCGATTATAATTTTTTGCCTCTCTGGGATATATTCCCAGCAGTGGTTTTGCTGGGTCGAATGGGAGTTCAATATCTAATTTTTTGAGAATCGTCTAAATTGTTTTCCAGAAGGGCTGAACCAGTCGGCATTCCCACCAGCAGTGAGGAAGGGTCCCTTTCTCCCCACATCCTCTCCAACAGCGGTTGCTTTTGTTCTTTTGGATGTGTGCTAGTCTCTGTGGTGTGAGGTGGTATCTCATGGTTGTTTTGATCTGCATCTTTCTGATGATTAGTGATGTAGATCACTTTTTCATGTGCCTTTTGGCCATTCGTATCTCTTCCTTGGGAAAGTTTCTGTTCATTTCTTCGCCCCATTTTTTGATGGGGTTGGATGTTTTCTTCTTGTAGAGTTCAACCAGTGCTTTATATACCATTGATATCAACCCCTTATCTGATGGGTATTGTGTAAATATCCTTTCCCATTCTGTGGATAGTCTTTGGATTCTGGTCACTGTATCTTTTGCGGTGCAGAAGCTTTTTAGTTTAATGTAGTCCCATTTGTTGATCTCTGTTTTTACTAGATTGCTTAGTTCCATGTCACCTTTGAAGATACCCTTATCTTCAATATCGTGGAGGGTTTTGCCGACCTTGTCTTCAATGTACCTTATGGTTTGTGGTCTAATGTTGAGGTCTTTAATCCATTTTGATCTGACTTTTGTGCATGGTGTCAGGTCAAGGTCTAAACCCATTTTTTTGCACGTGGTTGTCCAGTTGTGCCAGCACCATTTGTTAAAGAGGCTTTCCTTGCTCCACTTCACATCTCTTGCTCCCTTATCAAAGATTAGATGATCATACATTTGGGGTTGTGTGTAGGGATATTCCACCCTGTTCCGTTGGTCTACAGCTCTGCCTTTGTTCCAGTACCATGCTGTTTTAATTGTTACTGCTTTGTAGTAAAGTTTGAGGTTGGGGAGGGTGATGCCTCCCATTTTCTTTTTCCCAAGAATTGTTTTAGCTGTCCGTGGACGTTTGTTATTCCATATGAATTTTTGGATTGCTTGATCCATTTCTTTGAAGAATGTCATGGGTATACTTATAGGGATCGCATTGAATCTGTATAATGCTTTAGGGAGTATTGCATTTTGACAACATTGATTCTCCCTATCCACGAGCAGGGTATATGTTTCCATTTCCTCATGTCCTCTTTGATTTCATGGAGTAGCGTTTTGTAGTTTTCTTTGTAAAGGTCTTTTACTTCCTTGGTTAAGCTGATTCCGAGGTACTTGATTTTCTGGGGCACGATTGTGAATGGGATTGCTTTTTTCATGTCCCTTTCCTGTGCCTCATTGTTTGCATATAAGAAGGCCATGGATTTTTGGGTATTGATTTTGTAGCCTGCTACTTTACTGTATAAGTCTATTGTTTCAAAGAGTTTCTTAGTAGAGGCTTTAGGCTTCTCTAGATATAGTATCATGTCGTCTGCAAATAGTGAGAGTTTGATTTCTTCCTTTCCTATCTGGATGCCCTTAATCTCTTTTTCTTGTCTAATAGCTATCGCAAGTACTTCCAGTACTATATTGAAGAGGAGTGGTGAGAGTGGGCATCCTTGTCTTGTGCCTGATCTCAGAGGAAAGGCCCTTAGTTTATCCCCGTTGAGGATAATGCTTGCCGTAGGCTTGTGATAGATGGCTCGACTATTTGAGGAAAGTTCCTCCAAACCCCATTTTGGCGAGGGTTTTCATCATGAAAGGATGTTGGATCTTGTCAAATGCTTTCTCTGCATCTATTGATATGATCATATGGTTTTTATCTTTACTTTTGTTGATATGCTGGATTATGTTGATTGATTTCCGAATGTTAAACCATCCTTGCATCCCTGGGATGAATCCCACTTGGTCGTGATGTATGATCTTTTTGATGAGTTGTTGGATCCTATTTGCTAATATTTTGTTGAGGATCTTCGCATCGGTGTTCATCAGGGAAATTGGTCTGTAATTTTCTTTCTTAGTGGTGTCTTTGTTTGCTTTTGGTATTAGGGAGATATGTGCTTCATAGAAACTGTTTGGGAGAGTTCCTGTTTTTTCAATTTCCTGGAAACGTTTGAGGAAAACAGGCAATAGGTCTTCTTTAAATGTTTGGAAGAATTCGCCCGTGAAACCATCTGGGCCTGGGCTTTTGTTTTTGGGGAGGATTTTGATTACAGTTTCAATTTCCTTAACATTGATGGGTCTATTCAGGTATTCCAGGTCTTCTTTCTTCAGTGTTGGGAGATTGTAGGAATCAAGGAATCCATCCATTTCTTTTAGGTTCTCCTTTTTTGTGGCGTAAAGACCTTGAAAGTAGTCTCTAATGATCTTTTGAATCTCACTGGTTTCTTTTATGATGTCCCCCTTTTCATTTCTGATTCGATTTATTAGAGTTTTCTCTCTTTCTTTCTTTGTGAGTCTTGCTAGCGGTTTATCAATCTTATTTATTTTCTCAAAGAACCAACTCTTTGTTTCATTGATCTTTCGGATTGTTTTTTTGGTTTCAATGTCATTAATTTCTGCTCTAATTTTTATTATTTCTTTCTTTCGGTCTGGTTTGGAGTCCTTTTTCTGGTCCTTTTCTAAGTTTTTGAGCCGTGAAGTCAAGCTATCTATGTAGGTCCTTTCTTCCTTCCTGAGGAATGCTTGGAGAGCTATAAATTTTCCCCTTAACACGGCTTTAGCTGCGTCCCATAGGTTTTGGTAGCTCGTGTCTTCATTCTCATTTGTTTCTAAGTATCTTTTGATTTCTTCCTTGATTTCCTTCCTGATCCACTCATTGTTCAACATTGAATTGTTTAATTTCCAGGTGTTTGATTTGATTTTCCGTATTTGTGAGTGGTTAGCTTCTATCTTCAATGCATCATGGTCTGAAAGGATGGTTGATACAATTTCTATTTTTCCGATTCTATTGAGGTATGTTCTGGGGCCCAGTACATGGTCTATTTTAGAAAATGTTCCGTGTGCACTGGAAAAGAATGTGTATTCTTTCTTTTTGGGGTGTAAGGCCCTGTATAGGTCTATTAGGCCTCTCTCTTCAATTTCTTCTTTCAGAGTCAGTGTTTCCTTATTGAATTTTGTTCTTGTCGATCTATCTAGAGGCGATAAGGCCGTATTGAAGTCTCCGACTACAATTGTGCTGTTAGTGATGTCCTCTTTGAAGTCTGTTAGGAGTTGTTTTAAATATTTAGCCGGTCGTTCGTTAGGAGCATATACGATTAAGAGTGTGAATTCTTCCTGTTGTACATATCCCTTGATAAACAGAAAATGACCTTTGCTGTCCCTTTTGATCTTTTTCATCCTGAAATCTATGTTGTCGGATACCAGGATGGCCACTCCAGCTTTTTTAAGGGGGTTGTTTGCTTGCAGGATTGTTTTCCATCCTTTGACTTTGAGTCTATGTTTATTCTGTTTGTTCAGGTGTGTTTCTTGCAGGCAACAGAATGTTGGGTTTAATATCCGGATCCATTTAGCCACTCTGTGTCTCTTGATAGGTGCATTTAGGCCATTGACATTGAGAGAGATTATTGTGATGTGGTTTTGTGTCATCTTTCTGTGGAATTTGTTGTTGTTATGGAGCTCCTCTTTGTCTTACAGTAGCCCCTTTAGATCTTCTTTCAAGATTGGTTTTGAGTCTATGAAGTTCCTGAGCTGTTGTTTATCCGAGAAACAGTGTATGGTTCCTTCGAGTTTGAGTGAGAGTTTAGCCGGATAAAATATTCTTGTGAGGCATTCATTTCATTGAGTTTTTTCACTATGTCCCACCATTGTCTTCGGGCTCGGAGGGTTTCTTCTGACAGATCGGCTGTAAATCTGAGGGGTGCTCCTTTGTATGTGATTTCCTTCCTTGACCTTGCTGCTTGCAGAATTGTGTCTCTATCCATGGTATCCATTATTCTGACTATGATATGCCTTGGGGTCTTTTTATTCGGGTCTCTTTTTGTTGGTACTCTTCAGACTCCTTGTATCTGGATGCCTGCCTTCTCCAGCTCTGGGAATTTCTTAGCAATGATGTCTTTGACTGTGTTTTTTCATTGGGGTTACTTCCCTGTGGTTCTGGTACTCCAATGATTCTTATGTTATTCCTCTTGAAGTCATCCCCCAGGGCTCTGATTCGCTGTATAGCCATTTTGAGGTCTTTGGCCATGATTTGTTGTTGTCTATAAGCTTTCTGCAGCTCATCTTCCAGATCTCTGATTCTGTCTTCGGCTGTAGTCATTCTACTGTTGAGGGCATCTAGTGAGATTTTTATTTCATCTACCAATTCCTTTATTTGTGAGACTTCCGTTCGAAGGTTTGAAATTTCTGCTCTCATTTCTTCCTGGATTTTCTTGGTTGACCATTCCAACGCTTCATTCATCTCCTCCCTTATTTTATTGGATGTCTGTTCCATATTTGCTTGGATTAGGTCGACTCTCCTCCAGATTTCCTCTCTGAATTGTTTATCTGAGAGGTCGTAGATGTGAGAAGCCCCTGTTGAGGTTTCTGGTATTTTTTCTTCCCCCTCTCTTCGCGGAGGGGATTTTTGCTGCTTCTTCATATTGTCACAGAAATATAGAGTTGGAACCTTGTAGTTATTTATTCCTCTTCCTTTTTGTGGGTAGAAGAGGCTCCGATTGTGCTAAACTTCCCTTATTCACTGACAGCTTTTATAGTGTCAGCCTAAGCTAATGGCTATTTTGTGTAAGTGTTTGAGATCGCAAAAGTGAATTTTCAAAGAAATACACAGTACTGATTGAGCTGAGGTAGCAAAGAATAACTGAGCTCCGACAGTAGGCCACGCCCACTTTGAGACCACGCCCACTAAGACACAGGCCACCCCCCTAGTGTCTTCCTGTTGAGGGGGGGACGGGAGGTCGTGGCCGAGGGATGGTCCTCGTACCTGAAGGACGTGCGCAGTTACAAAGCCGGTTCGGGAGACGGGGTGCACAGGGCGGGCGGGGAGTGGCTTCAGAAACTCGTGGGACGCAGACGGCAGCGGGAAGCGGGGGACGGGAGGGCGTGCGATAACAGACTTATTCTGAAATGACTGAGAGCACAGTCATTCAGGAAAAACCCTAGATGCCAAAAGCAGTAGTAGTGTTCTATCCATGTTTTCTATGGACAGTATCTGTAGAGTTTAGGGTTCTGGATTAAGAGAATGTGATGGAGTTATGGAAACAACTGTCATCTTTTATCATATACATCTTGAATTTTCCTCTTCTAAGCTCTCTACCTCAATATTTAGTTGCTAAATTTTAAACTGAACCTCCTTGCTAGATAACACTGGATGTCCTTCCTACTTCCGCAGGGAGCTTAGGGTTAATTGAGCTACTCCCACAACAGTGCAACTGAGGCACAACCAATTCCATCAGGCACTAATAATCCTAAATTGCTTTTATCTTTCCTTGATGTCATTTGTATGGTTTCTTTAGCAATGTCCTTTTTGTACAGACACAGGAAGATGCTATGCTATGGGAGTTAATTGACTCAAAAATATATCTCCTCCTGGGCATCCATATTTACTTGACTTAAGCCTAAGTTCCCCCTAGTTCCTATCACTCCAAGAGCAGGGTCTCGACAAGAAACTGAATGGACCCATGGCAAGCTGTGAGATACCCTGGTATTGAAATGGGTCTTGCCAAGTGCCCTAATACTTAACTCTAAGTTAAGAGCACGGTCATGGACAAACTCTGTCATGACCCCAAAGAGGTAACTGAATAAGGACCCTGCTGGGGTTAGGGAGACTAATGTGGTGAGGACTGTGGTCTGGAATATATAGTGAGATATCCTCAGGAAGAACCAAAGTTTAAGCTTGATATATCTCTTACTGGGCTCATACAAAATGGCGTTGCTAGGAATATTAGAAGTAAATTTACTACAATTATTTAAGTGGATAACTAGCTGGGGAAAGAAGAAATCAACACACCCTGAATGGAAGCCCGTCCCAGTCTTTCACTGCCACTCACTCCAAGTCTCCTACTTTCCTGCATGCTAATCTCCTAGTCCCGTATCCAGTCTCAAAGACTTAGTTGTCATCCAATCCCGCACCCCCAAGTTCAGAGTAGCAATGCGCATAGCACAATCACTAGATGTAAAGCTCTTTCTTCCAGGGACACTCTTCTTCACGGAAGCCTGTCTCATGTGCTTGGGGGAAAGATATTTGGGATGAAAAGGGACCACTAACTCAATGATGGTTGGAGGGATCGCTTGGGGTGGGAGATGTGTGCTGAAAGTAGACTAAGGACCAAACATGATGGCATCTCAGATCTGTATTGCAAAACATGATACCCGAAAGTGGGGTGCCAAGGATTGAACCTGGGTCAGCCATGTACAAAGCAAGCACCCACCCTGTACTCTCTCTCTCTTTCTCTCTCTCTCTCTCTCTCTCTCTGGTCCACTGCAACTGTCATCTTTCCATTAAATTAACATCATAATGGAAAACAAATCATTTTATAGTTTCATTTTGTTTTCTGCCATATGCATGCTCTGAAGTTTAGTCATTCATCATACTTACATGATTGAGACTCTGTAAACACTGAGATAAAGTCTGAAAAGGTCAATATGTGATTTCTAGAAGTATCAGAAGTTTTCCTACAGATATGCCAGAGCTTCCCTTGAGAGTAATCCAAAATATTTGAAGACCACATTTATTTACTGATTGTTCTATGCTGTCTGGTCTCCTGCCTCCTGCCACAGGGCAGGGAAGACTATTACCTACCAATTTGTGGCTAGCCAGTGACCAGCTATGAGTGAAAATGTGTAACTTCCATTTTTTTGGTGGAATCTGCACAAGCAAAGCACCTTCCCCTGAATTGCTGCTTACCCATTTACTTGAGACACACAACACCTCAGTTACAGAAATGGGAGCTTTCAGATGATGCAGTTATTCTCTAGAGAAAATAGGGTAAAGAGAAAGAAAGAAAGAAAGAAAGAAAGAAAGAAAGAAAGAAAGAAAGAAAGAAAGAAAGAAAGAAAGAAAGAAAGAAAGAAAGAAAGAAAGAAAGAAAGAAAGACAGGAAGGAAGGAAGGAAGGAAGGAAGGAAGGAAGGAAGGAAGGAAGGAAGGAAGGAAGGAAGGAAGGAAGGAAGGAAGGAATGAAGGAAGGAGGGAAGGAGGGAAGGAGGGAAGGAAGGAAGGAAGGAAGGAAGGAATGAAGGAAGGAAGGAGGGAAGGAGGGAAGGAGGGAAGGAAGGAGGGAGGAAAGGAGAGAGGAAAGGAGGGAGAGAAGAAAGGAAGGAAGGAAGAAGGAAGGAAGAAGGATGCAAAGAAGGAAAGAAAGAAAAAAGAAATACAGAAAGAAAGAAAGAAATCCTGGCAAAAGAGATAGGATAGTGGGTAAGGCACCTGTCTTGCATGCAGCTGTTTTGAGTTTCATACCTAGAAACCCATATGGTCCCCAAGCCCCACTCAAAGTGCTCCCTGAATGGAGAGCCAAGAGTTAGCCCTGAGCATCATCAGATGTGACCCCAAACAAAATATGCACCAAAGAGCTCTTGATTAAAATAAAAACTACAGGATGGTGACTAAAAAATATAAATGCATGCACATGTGGAAGGGTGATATGATGATGTGTGTTCACGGGCTCTCGGGCGGTTCTCTCTCTCTTTCGCCACTCTCATTCGGTGCTCTTGAGCGGCTGTGTATGAACCGGATTGGGATGGCTCCTCCTTTATGCTCTGCTTCTGTGTGTGCCACTGTGCTCTCTTCTCTGTCTCTCTATCTCTGACTCTGTCCCTGTCTTTTCTCCTCTGGTCTCTTCCGATCTCTCTCTCCAGAGCCCTTCTGTTTCTCTCTCCGGAGCCCTTCTCACTCTCACTTCTGACTCTGACCCTTACTTCTGACTCTGACCCCTATTTCTGACCCTGACTCTTACTTCTGACTTGGACCCTGACTTCTGACTCTTTCCCCTACTTCTGACTCTGACCCCCTCCACTCTTACAGTCTTAGCTTATATAGCAATCACATAGGGTGGTGACACAAAGGTGGGTTGAACATTAACAAATCAACAAAGAGGGGTAAGATCACTCCTCCAGGAGATTAACTAAAGGACAAAATCTCATCTAAGGAGTTTTTGAGTTATTCCAGATTGCTAGGAGATCTGGATTTCTCACTATATTGTCTAGGCCACAGTCCTATGCCAGGTTATTCTTCCTAACTCCAGCAAGGTCCTAATGGTGAAAAACTGAAAGAACTTCCTCTGAGTTCTTTCTATGTAGTCCTATATAGGTACAAGATCAGGTACAAGGCAAGGATATTCATTCTCTCCACTTTCATTCGATATAGTATTAGAAATCTGGTAACAACAATCAGGTGAGAAAAACAAATCAAAGGGATCCAAATTGAAAATTAAGAACTCAAATCATCACTACTTGCAGATGACTTGATGGCATACATAGAAGACCATGAAAAGTCTGTCTAAGAAAATATACTAGAAACAATAAACAAATAAAGCAAAGTGACCAACTCAAAGTCAATACACAAAAATCAGTCACATTCTTATATACAAATAATGAATCAAAGGCAATGCAATCGAGGAGTCTATCCCATATAAAATAGTACCAAAAACCATCAAGTATCTATGAATCAACTTAACAAAACACTTGGGAGATCTATACTATTTTTTAATTTTAAACTTAAATTGCATAAGAAAGTGATAGAAGACCTTAGAAAATGGAAAGATATCTCATGCTTATGGATAGAAAGAATCAATATTAAAATGACTATCCTACCTAAACTAGTATATGGATTTAATACAATCCCCATCCAAATTCAATCAACATTCTTCAAGAGTCTAGAAGTCAATTAAAATGTTTTTATGAAATCAGAAAAGATCTGAATACCCAAAGCCATACTGAAAGTTAAGAAATTGGGAGGCATTTCATTATTTAATTTGGGACTATATTATTTAGCTATAGTGATTAAAACTGCATGATAATGGAATAAAGATAGGCAAATGGAATATCCAATGACAAAACCCCATATATATATGGACAGCTAATTTTCAACAAGGGAGCTGAGAATATGAAGTGGAATAAAGATATCCTCTTCTACACATGGTTCTAGGAAAACTGGGTAGCTAAAAGTAAGAAATTTTGGATCCATATAACCATCTTACATAAAAGCTAACTCCAATTGTATCAAAGATCTCAAGATTCAATCAGAAACTATAAAGCACATTGAAGAAAATATATCAAAACACTTCAAGATTTGAACCTCTAGGTGTCTCCAATGATCGGAAACCACTGGAAGAGGCAACAAAATAAAAAACAAATAGGACTACATAAAATTAAAGACCATCTGAATGGCAGAAGAAGCACAGATTAAAACTAAAATACAGATAACTAAATGGAAAAATATTTGCATTCAACACATTCGATAAAGGTTCGATATCCAGGATACATAAAGTACTCTCAAAAATCAACAAAAAAATTCAAAACTCTATAAAAAAATGGGGAGAGTAAATAAACAGAAATTTCTCAGAACAAGACAGGAGGATGGCCAGTAGGCACATAAAAATGCTCAGCATCACTTATCATTGGACAAATCCAAATCAGAAAATAATGAGATACCATCTCACACCAGTGAGAATGGCACATATAAAACAGTAGGAAAAATCTGTGTTGACCAGCTTGTTGTTCTAATACATCAACCCATCCCTTGACCCAAAGTAACGCTTGGTTCAGGGTGGCAAGCTGCTCTTTTACATCTTGGCAAATAGTGGATTGAAGAGTCCAGGGGTGTGGGGAGTCTTTATGGTTATGTTGTTGTCAACAAAGTCATGAGTCTGGACAGAGGTCTTCAGGGCAGTTATGTCAACTGCTGCTGTAGGTGATTTGGCAATGAGTCTAATAATGTCAGTAATCAAGAGTCCAGTAATCTGTGAGAGTGTTTCAAAAGCTTTGTGAAGACATTAGCCTAGTCCTTCACAGGGGAACACTATAATTCCCTACTGGGGTTTACAGGAAGCCAAACACAGGACCATGCTTATAGCAGTACAATACCGTGACTATTATTTGTTGGAAATAAAGAGACATCTAAACACATGAATAGAGAACAACCATTACAACTAATACTTTTAAGCTTTTCATCAAAAGTGATCATTCCATGAGCAAAACCAGGGAGTTTTCACATAAGGCTGAATCCAAGAAGAATCATTCATGAACAGATGTACTATATTAATCTATAGAAAAATTTCCTACCCAGATGTCACTGGAGTTTAAGGTCATGGCCATCTTCAATAATTTTTATGCTCAGGGTAAAGGGTTTTATTTTTTTATGGCTCTGTGTCATGGTGGGGCAAATCCTCTATCATGCCATTTCAAAATCTCATCCCCATATAACATGCATGACTCTTAGAGATGTAACTCCAAACGACAGGGAATGGCATAGAGTAAAATTATTATCATCAGGGCAGCCAGGAATGAATTTTCCTAGTCAAAGAAAATGTTAAAAGTCGAAAAGCACAAGACAATGACCAGAAGATGGGGACAGGGAGAAGAGGCAGGAGGGTCCGAAGGTTGGCGGGGAGAAGAAAAGAGAGAAATAATTGAGGGTTATTATTCCACTGTGCTGGGTCTTTTTTATCCAGACCCGGGGCATGCACTGCCATGAGTGATTCTGAGCACAGAGCTAGGAATAAGCCCTGACCACCACTGATTGTGACCCTCAAACAAAACAAAGAACAAAGAGGACAGTACCAGAGGAGTTTCAGAGATGTGAGCAATGAAACCTAGGTTTGACAGAGACTGAAATCACTTCCAGGATACTGTGTATGTATTCTGGGGATAACCAATGCTCACTTTAATAATATCCATTTGATAAATAAAAATGCAAAATTGCATAACTTCTTAAATACTTTCTAACAGCAGTCTCATCTAAAATATTTTCTCATTTAATAATATGAAAATCATCATCATCATCATCATCTAGACAAATGGTTCTCAAGTTTTTCTACTTATTAAAAATTTGTTCACAATTTATACTAATTAGATACATATATTCTGTCATTAGAATCAAGAAACAGACATCGTATACAAATAGCAATAATAGCAATGAAATAATCATGTTCATTTTTTCATCATCATAGCCATACCATCTTCTCCCTAGTAGCTGAATTTGCCTCTGATTCTGGGTCTTGGTCACTGATATCTTCCCATTAAGGGCTTACTGGTTGCCCTGCAAGTCTGTGCATAGTATATGGGAGAGTGCCTGACAGTGGAGTTAGTGGAATGTGGAAGACGTAAGAGAGTAGCAGGATAAAAACCTCTGTGTCTGCTGGGTTCACTGGCTTGGCTGTGCAAATGTCTTCATTGCTGTGAAAACATAAGTAAGACTGCATCAGATCCTATGCTCTATGTGCATTCTATTTCATGTAAAAAATGCTTATTCATACTTAAGCCCATTTTTTTTTCTATTTTACAAAGATACACTGGGGATCAAGCCTGGTGTGTCACACATGCAAGGCATGCAGTTTGTCCCTGGGTTTATTTCCAGGACACTAATTGGCGTGGGGGGGTTAGGGGTGTGGAGGTGCGGGGTGGAGCTATACTGTGATTCTTGGTGGTGGAATATGTGCACTGGTAAAGGGATGGGTATTCGAGCATTGTATAACTGAGATTTAAACCTGAAAACTTTGTAACTTTCCACATGGTGGACTCAATAAAAAATTAAAAACAAATAAAATAAAACAAAATTGAGTTACTCTTTGTTAATGAATCAAAGGGTTTTTTTAAAAAAAACATATTCTGTTTATTTAATCAGTCTATCAGATATTTGTGCAAGTTTATTATCTTTATATGACTTGGAAGCATTCCCTATCTCTTTGTACCTTGCACTGGCTTTTGTAAGCTCCTTATTGCTTAAGATATAAGTATTGCTGATCATTTTTATTCCTCTCATGTTGCTTTAAATATTAATATATTTTACTGATTAGTTTTTCCTTTACTTATCACTGTTAATGTATCACTGTCATCCCATTGTTCATCGACTTATTCAAGCGGGCACCAGTAAAGTCTCCATGTGTCCCAGCCCTGAGATTTCAGCAGCCTCTCCTTACTCATTTTTCCCAACGATTGTAGGCTCTTTTCAGGGTCAGGGGAATAAGACCTGTTATTGTTACTATATTTGGCATATCAAATACGCCACATGGAGCTTGCCAGGCTCTTCTGTGTGATATCATATGCTATTCATAATCAGCAATAGAAAACAAATTGTCTAATGTTACCTTTTCACAAGTCTGAGTGTTGGGTGAAAATCCCAAATAATAATGGTGGGTCTGGTGTACTGAAGGTAAATATTCTAATTTTGATAGCTTTACTCTTCTAATACACACTTAAAGCTAATAGTTTAAACTATAATTCCTGCGTTGTACATGTTCAGGAGAAGGCACTTCAGATAAACTTTGAAATAAAATATTTTAATATATTTGTTTCTGAAAAATATTTATTTTTATATCTTCTCACATTAAGCAAGACATATTTTGAAAGTGGTGTATCTTATAATAGCATAAATAATCCACACAAAAATAGTGCTCACCATTAGTCAAACACATGGCATTTAATTTAATTTTTAATTCACTCTGACTGTCTTCGTCATCCCATTGCTCATCGATTTGCTTGAGCAGGCACCAGTAATGTCTCCATTGTGAGACTTGTTGTTTTTGGCATATCAAATACGCCACAGGTAGCTTACAAGGCTCTGTCGTGCAGACAAGATACTCTGGTAGCTTGCCGGGCTCTCCGAGAGAGGCAGAGTAATTGAACCCGGGTCTGCCGTGTGCAAGGCAAACACCCTACTGCTGTGCAATCACACATTACATTGTGTGATAGCATTACATTAATTACACATTCCATTAATTACATTGTGGTAGATAAATATTTATTATGTTCTTTCAAGTATATTAAGATGCTATGGAAATCTTTGGTATATCCTTTTTTTGTTTGTTTTTTGTTTGGGACCATATCTGACAGTTCTTCAGGCTTACTCCATGACTCTGTGCTCAGGCATCACTCCTGGCCAACTCTGGGTGATCATACGCAGTTCTGTAGAGTTAACCAGGATCAATCACATGCAAGGTGAGTGCCTTAGGCAAGAAACTATGCCTGCTTTTTGCTTTTGGGGTCGCAGGTGACAATCCACAGGGGTTCCTCCTGGTTCTGCACTCAGGAATTACTCCTGGCAGTGCTCAGGGGACCATATGGGACACTGAGGATTGAACCTGGTGGGCTGTGTGTAAGGCAAACGCCCTATCCGCTTTGCTATCACTCCAGCCCCCTTTAGAGTAATTTTTTAAGAAAACACATATCACTTCACATATCACTTGTATCACTTGTCGTCCTGATGTTCATTAATTTGCTCGAGCGGATGCCAGTAACATCTTTATTCATCCCTGCCACGTGATAATGTAGCCCAATGGCTTATTGGGGTCTCTTTCAGGATCAGGGAAATGAGAACCTTTATTATTACTTTTTTGGCATATCTAATAAGCCAGAGGTAGCTTGCCAGGCTCTGCCATGCCGTAGGAAACACATAAGAGTAAATATGTGTATGAGTACCTGAAACAACTCTGAAATATAATAAAATTTTCTATGTATGTAAACAAGCTAAACTTTATTAAGTATATTGATTAAATTTCTGTCTACTTTTAAGTTTTTAACTAATCTTTCCAACAATGATAGAGAGACATGCTTTAAATGTAACCTCATATGTGAATTTTTCCAGTTTCTTTAGTAATTCACTCACTTACATTGAACCTTCAATTAAGTACTTTTATCTGTGTTATCACTTACTTGTGTCATTTGTACGCCCGTTGATCTTCGATTTGCTTGAGTGGATGCCAGTAACATCTCCACTTGTCCCTGTCTCGAGCTAGTGTAGCCCAATGATACCTGTTCGCTCCAGGAACAGGAAGAGCCTCAAGACGTTCATTCAGGGATTTGACAAAATATCTGACCATCTAGTTGGTGGATGGCCACGAGGTCTTCTGACGTCCCATGGAATCCAGTCAATAACAGCTCTAGTCCAGGGGTCATCTCTGAATCGTATGACATAACCGGCCCATCTGATTTTTGATGCCTCGGCAAACGAGACAGCATCCCTGATTCTTGACCATTGACGAAGGTCAGAACTTCTAATTCCTTCTCTCACTTGAGTGAGACTGATATTCCTAACATAGCTCTTCGATTCCACTTTGGGATACCCTAATAGCGTTCTCATCCTGTTTGCGTAGGGCCCAGGTCTCTGAGGCAATTTTAGTGCAGGAAGTACGGTGGAATGGAAAAGATGTGCCCAGAGTCAGAGATTCTTCATTCTATTAACCACCTCTTCGACTCTTTTGAATGCATTCCATGCTGCTCTCTTCCTCCTGTGCAGTTCTGGCATCAAGTCGTTCCTCATATTGATTTCTCGACCCAGGTATACATAGCTGCTGCATTCGTAGATGTTCGTTCCATTGAGAGCAAATGGAGCTTCAGAGACCAGTTTGTTTTTCATGAACATTGTCTTGTTGAGATTCAGCTGCAATCCGACCTTTCCACACTCTCGGTCGAAGTCGGTCAGCATTTGTGCCGCCTGGCTAATGTTTGGTGTTATGAGAACGATGTTATCAGCGAAGCAGAGGTGGTGTAATTGCCAACCGTCTATCTTCACTCCCATTCCTTCCCATTCCAGTCGTCGCATGATGTTCTCAAGGGTGGCACTGAAGAGTTTCGGTGAAATGGTATCACCTTGCCGCACCCTTCTCTTTATATCAATGATCATTTCCTTGTAGAATGGTGAAATCCTGGTGGTGAATCCACAATACAGCTCACAGAGGATTTTCATATACTGAGTTTGAACGCCCTGTTTGGCCAGGGCTTCGATGACTTCCTCAGTCTCAACAGAATCAAAGGCCTTCTTTAAGTTGATGAACGTTAGACAGAGCGGCATCTTGAACTCTTGCGAAACTTCAATGAGTTTGGTCACTGTGTGGATATGGTCTATCATGCTGAATCCCCTTCGGAACCTGGCTTGCTCGCGTGCTTGTCCTTTGTCTAGTGTTATGCCTATTCTATTCATAATGACATGAGTGAACAACTTGTAGATGAAAGACAGCAGGCAGATTGGGTGATAGTTGCTGATGTCGTGGATGTCTCCCTTCTTGTACAACAGAACGGTCCTACTGGTTTTCCACTGGGACGGAACCTTGCATTCAGACAGGTAGCGTGTGAAGAGTCGGGCCAGTGTATTGATGACTACTGGTGGCAGATTCTTCAGGTGTTTGGGTCTGCCCTTGTCTGGACCAAGTGCTGTTCGCGTCTTTACCAGCAAAATGGCGTGTTGGATTTCAGAAGGAAGAACGTTGGGAATGACATATTCTCTGTGGTATAGAAAATTTTAAAACTATTTCTGACTATTTTTTTCATTGACTCACCACTAGCTACAGTTACAAAGGTTTCATATTTGAGTTTCAGTCATACAATAATCGAACACCCATCCCTCACCAGTGTACATTTTCCACCATCAATTTCCCCAGTATCCCTCCCACTGCCTCTATGGCAGATAATTTCCCTCTTACTCTCTCTCAACTTATGGGTATTATGGTTTGCAATACAGAAAATGACAGGCCATCTTGTTTGGTCCTTTATTTAATTTCAGCACACATCTCCCATCCCCAGCCATCGCTCTCACCATCATTGACTTCTCTATCCTAGCTGCCTTCTCCCCCAGTTCATGAGGCATGCTTCCACAATGGAGCAGTCTTCCTGGCCTTTGTCTCTACTGTCCTTGGTTGTTAGTCTCATATTGTTATATTTTATATTCCCGCAGTCATCCTATGTCCCTTCCTCTCTTTCTGGCTCATTTCACATAGCATTATACTTTCCATGACCATCCACTTATAAGCAAATTTCATGGCTTCATCTTCCCTAACAGCTACATAGTATTCCATTGTGTATGTATCAAAGTTTCTTTAACCAGTCAGCTGTTCTCAGGCACTTGGGTTGTTTCCAGATTCTGGCTACTGTAAACAGTGTTGCAATGAACTCTTAGGCGCAGATGTCATATCTACTATGCTATTTTTTGTACCCCCAGGATATATTCCCAGATAGAGTATTGCTGAATCAAATGAGATATCAATTTCTAGTTCTTTGAGAAATGTCCACATTGTTTTCCTAAAAGGCTAAACCAGTCAGCATTCCCACCATCAATGAAGGAGTGTCCCTTTCTCCCCACATCCAAGTCAACACTGGTTGCTTTTGTTCTTTTGAATATGTGCCACTCTCTGAGATGTGAGATAATATCTCATTGTTGTTTTGATCTGCACCTCTCTGGTGAGTAGTGATGAAGAGCATTTTTTTCATGTGCCTTTTGGCCATTTGGATTTTTTTCTTTGAGAAAATTTCTGCTCATATCATCGCCCCATTTTCTGATGGGATTGGATATTTTCTTTTTGTAGAGTTCAACCAGTGTTTATATATCCTTGGGCAGATATCACTGGGCTACACTAGCACACGACAGGGATGAACTGGCGCCTGCTCGAGCAAATCGAAGATCAATGTGATGACAAGTGACAAGTGGGCATCTTAATGTCCTTTGGAAATTATGAAACTGATTTAATACTTTTAAAACAGTATTACAGAAAACAATTTTGTCATGCTTAAAGAAAGAATATTTAGCAACTTGATTTCAAATTTCTTGGGAGACCAAGGTGTTCTAAGTCCAGTGATACAAAGAAGTTCAACCTGTAAGATGTGACTATAAGAATTATAGATGTGCATTTTAAGTGGTCAAATGGGAATGCCGTGAGAAGATCTCTGAATTATAACTTGCAGATTTGATCTAGCACTTTTCTGGTGAAGTCTATGAGATAGAATATTACATAGATTATCCAGTCTCATGTTACAAAGATCTTATGTAATGAGACACTTAAACGGTTATAGAAATATCAAGATTTTCAACATGAAACTAAATGAATTAAACATGGCATATTAACCTGTATATTTTACTTCTACAGATTTTTGACATTTTCTTTTTTAATTTTTTTTATAAATTTATCCTTCACAGTCTAAACCTGGTGTTGGGGGTTACAGGAGGCCCCGGGTCTGGATAAAAAAGACCCAGCACAGTGGAGTAATAACCCTCAATTATTTCTCTCTTTTCTTCTCCCCGCCAACCTTCGGACCCTCCTGCCTCTTCTCCCTGTCCCCATCTTCTGGTCATTGTCTTGTGCTTTTCGACTTTTAACATTTTCTTTGACTAGGAAAATTCATTCCTGGCTGCCCTGATGATAATAATTTTACTCTATGCCATTCCCTGTCGTTTGGAGTTACATCTCTAAGAGTCATGCATGTTATATGGGGATGAGATTTTGAAATGGCATGATAGAGGATTTGCCCCACCATGACACAGAGCCATAAAAAAATAAAACCCTTTACCCTGAGCATAAAAATTATTGAAGATGGCCATGACCTTAAACTCCAGTGACATCTGGGTAGGAAATTTTTCTATAGATTAATATAGTACATCTGTTCATGAATGATTCTTCTTGGATTCAGCCTTATGTGAAAACTCCCTGGTTTTGCTCATGGAATGATCACTTTTGATGAAAAGCTTAAAAGTATTAGTTGTAATGGTTGTTCTCTATTCATGTGTTTAGATGTCTCTTTATTTCCAACAAATAATAGTCACGGTATTGTACTGCTATAAGCATGGTCCTGTGTTTGGCTTCCTGTAAACCCCAGTAGGGAATTGTAGTGTTCCCCTGTGAAGGACTAGGCTAATGTCTTCACAAAGCTTTTGAAACACTCTCACAGATTACTGGACTCTTGATTACTGACATTATTAGACTCATTGCCAAATCACCTACAGCAGCAGTTGACATAACTGCCCTGAAGACCTCTGTCCAGACTCATGACTTTGTTGACAACAACATAACCATAAAGACTCCCCACACCCCTGGACTCTTCAATCCACTATTTGCCAAGATGTAAAAGAGCAGCTTGCCACCCTGAACCAAGCGTTACTTTGGGTCAAGGGATGGGTTGATGTATTAGAACAACAAGCTGGTCTTTTTTGTGATGAATAGCCCCTCTACTTTTGTCACCCTTGAAATCTATAATGTGTCCTCCCATGAGTGGGAGAGAATCAAATATCATTTATAAAATCTTAAAGGAACTTCTCTCTCAAGGTCCAAGCCCTCCAGAAGGAAATTGTTAATATCTTTCAGCACCAAAACTGTTCTCTGAGAGCATGGCTCAGAGGATAGTTGATGCCATGCAAGACAGCCACCCGTTTCTGGTGGCAAAGGATAAATCATGTCATGGGAAGTTTTGAAGTAGTGTTAAAAATTGTACTTCTGTTATTATTCTTAGGATTCTGCCTCCTGCAGCCACAAATAGCCCTTGCAAAAGACACCCACCTTCAAACCCAGTTTGCCCTGTTTCATTTATTAAAAAAAAAAGAAAGAGCTTGCTGGCACAGCTCCCAAACTATTGGGGTTGCAGGGCCTGTGTGAACACTCCAGGTCCCAACTTATGAGAAGGAACTGACAACAGGGGAATCTAGAATTCCCCAGAGATTAGTATAGATTGATAACTTCACAATCACCAGCAGCTGGAGCTTAGAATATGAGAAGCTGACACCTATGTTGCCTACAAGACATACAGCTTTGTCTCTGCTTTATGTCATAGAAATTCTGTACCGCTTTGTCCCACAATTCATTAAACCTCACTTCTGTCCTCTCCCTTACCAATTCCCTATTTTCACTCCTTGTACTGCTATATAGTCATTATTTGCCCTGGATAAACTTTGTCAATTTATCACCCCAATCAACCACCACCACACAACTAGCATCTACTGGTTCCCAGTCAATAGTTCATGTGCACAGCTATATGAGATATCAGTCTTAGACCATGAAGAATTACCTTTGCACTTCCAGGTTTCCTCTGTGGCTTCTGGAGGGCTACACTTCTCCACCAATTGCTTGCTATGCTTTATCTTCCATGGGTTGGAGAAGCAGAAGAAAACTTTTTGCATGCCCTGAGGTGTATTTCTTACTTCTGCCACATTCACAGGAAAGTTAAGGTTTCCTTTTACCTCTGAAAGGAACATGAATCCCATGAGGATATTTTAAAAATCCATAATAGTGTCTTATTTTTTGATTGATCATAATTATAAAGCTCTTGATAACTGAGATTTAGGCATTCAGTGTTCCAACTCCAAATTAACCAGTGTCAAATTTCCTACACCAATATTTAGTAAAGATACCATCAACATGTTTTTGGTACATGAATAACATTCTTTTGAAGAGCCCATTCTTCTGTTTGTTAGTTTTTATAATTATGCATTCTGACTTTAAATCCTGTTAGTGATAGAGTTTCCGACTTACAGTCCTCCAACTCCAAACATGCCACCTGTGCCAGTCTCCATCCAGTAAGGCTTCAAGTTACCCAACCTCCTTAGCAAGCTCATATTTTCAATTTATTGGGTCAGATCCAATGGTTCTCAGGCCATTCTTTTGACTCTGTACTCAGGATCAATCCTAGGGGGCTGGTGGGACATTGTGTGGTGCTGGAGAGAGAACCTGGGTCAATCATAAGCAAAGCAAGCACCTTAACTGCCCCTTTGTAAGCTCAATTTTTAAATTTCACTAGGATAAAGTCCAAGAACCTCTATGTTAGTTCTGATTCACTTCATTCCTCCTGTCCCTTCTTGTCTTTTTAAGTTGTGCAATCATGGGTTGATCACCAAAGGTTGGCCACCATTCCATACCTTCCATTTCCTTGTCTTGCTGCTCTTTGTACCATCTGGTTTGTCCTTCTCCCCTGACTTACTTCACTCCATGTGATATTCCTTGGTTCCATTCAAGTTTCAGCAAGCAAGTGATTTTGTTTATTCTTATAGCTGCCTTTTTTCTTGTGTGTTTGTGTGGTTTAAAATATTTTATCCATTCATTTGTAATTTGACACTTGGGGTGTTTCCATATCCTGGCTATCTTATTCAGCACTGCTAAACAATGGGTCTGCATATATCTTTTATAAAGTAATGTTTTTGTGTTAGGGGAGATATGTCAAGAAGTAGAATTTCTGGGTCACATTGGAAATTTATACTTTGTTTTTTGAAAAATATTCATACTATTTTCCATAGACGTGGAACCAGAAAACATTCCCACCATCAGTGAAAGATGATTTCCTTTTAATCACATCTCTTTGTAGTCTTCCTTTATCATTTCTTTGCGCAGATTTGTAGTTCAGACGTTAGTTTGTGGTTGTCTGAGGATCATGCTAAATCACTTTGGCGAAAGAGCTGGAGAGTTTTTGAAGACAGGTGTCTTTTTGTGGCTTTCCCACTCTTGGCATTTCTTACATGGTCATGGAAGTGCTGAACTAGTCCATCGTATTCCTCGATGATGTCAATGATGGCATCTTCCCACATTGCCGCAATAATGCCAAAGCGCTCCCAGTTGGTGGTCATTCCGGGAGTTCTCTTCTTAAACTTAAATTTTGCAGTCCTTTCTCCCAAATCTGTGAAGTAGAATTTTGCATGAAGGAGACAGTGGTCTGATCCCGTTTGGAATTTTGGGACAACAGCGACATCAGTCAGGCAAAACTTTCAATTAAATATGATGCGGTCAATTTCATTGTGGAACTATCCACCAGGAGATTCCCATGTCCAACATTTAGATTCAGCGTCCTGGAACTATGAGTTACCATGGATGGTAACTAGTCGACATGATGAACTCAGTCTCTAACTCTGTTCCATTCTAGGCCATGGGTCCCAATGTGGAGTTCTTTGGGAGAACTTCTCAGTCCTATCTTGGCATTAAAATCACTGACATAATCTTGTAGAATGTGTGGTCTTCTTTATAGAACTTTCCAGCTCCATGTAGAACTTCTCAATTTCTTCTTCATCATAGTTGAATGTTGGTGTGTAGACAACGAAGATAGAAACTGCCGGCAGTGAGCCACGTCTATTCAAGAGTAATCATCTGATTCAGGTTGTTAGGCATTCGAATGAATCAATGCTCATAGCCAAGATCCTGTTAACAAGGACACAACACCTCCAGTGCCTCTGTTGTCTCATGTTCGGAGAAACAGTTCTTCTCCAGTGTCAAAAAAGGCTTGATGTGATCGATGCCCTCTTGTTTCGGTAAGACCAATGATGTCGTACTTGTCTTCTGAGCTTGCATTATCAGGTCCTAAATGGATGCTTCCGATGCCAGTGTACATAAATTGAAAGTACAGGCAGTCATTTTAGTCCTTCTTCGTTTTGACAGTCTAGTTCGTCCCTGAGATTTCATCAGCCTTTCCTTGCTCATCCTTGTTTGTTTGTTTGTTTTTTACTTTTTTTATTGAGTCACCATGTGGAAAGTTACAAAGTTTTCAGGTTTAAGTCTCAATTATACAATCCTCGAACACCCATCCCTTCACCAGTGCACATATTCCACCACCAAGAATCACAGTATAGCTCCACACTGCCCCCCTACATCCCCAGCCCCCCCGCCTGTGTAACTGATAAATTTCACTTTACTTTCACTTTACTTTGATTACATTCAATATTTCAACAAAACTCACTATTATTGTTTGGAGTTTCTCCCCCCTAAAGTCAGACCTGCTGAAAAGGAAGCGTTTGATAATTTGTTTTCCATTGCTGAGAATGAAGAGGTATGAGGTCGAGTGACAGCACTAGTGACCTCATGGTTTTGGGTTTCTGTATTTTAGTATTTTAGTAACTAAGTCCAGAGAACTATGTGCCAGAAATTGCATCACTGCAAACTTTTACTTCTCAGTTATATTATATTCCACATATGAGTGCAATATTTCTATGTCTTTCTCTTTCTTTCTGACTCATTTCACTCAACATGATACTTTTCATGTAGAACCATTTATATGCAAATTTCATGACTTCATGTTTTCTGACAGCTACATAATATTCCATTGTGTACATGTACCAGAGTTTCTTTAGCCAGTCATCTGTTTTGGAGCACTCTGTTTTTTTCCAGATTCTGGCTATTGTAAACAGTGCTGCAATAAACATAGAAATGCAGATGTCATCTCTACTATAACTTTTTGCCTCTCTGGGATATATTCCCAGGAGTGGAATTGTTGGGTCAAATGGAAGCTCAAATTCTAATTTTTTTGAGAATCATCCATATTGTTTTCCAAAAGGGCTGAACCAGTTGGCATTCCCACCAGCAGTGAAGGAGAGTCCCTTTCTCCCCACATCCACGCCAACACCGGTTGCTTTTGTTTTTTGGGATGTGGGCCAGTCTCTGTGGTGTGAGATGATATCTCATTGTTGTTTTGATCTGCATCTCCCTGATGATTAGTGATGTTGAACATTTTCTCATGTGCCTCTCAGCCATTCAGATTTCTTCCTTGGGAAAATTTCTATTCATTTCATCACCCCATTTTTTGATCTGGTTGGCAGTTTTCTTCTTGTGGAGTTCAACCAGTGCATTGTATAGCCTTGATATCAGCCCTTTATCAGATGTGTACTGCCTAAATATCCTTTCCCATTCTGTAGATTGTCTTTGTGTAGTACTGGAAGTACTTGCAATAGCTATTAGGCAACAGAAAGATATTAAGGGCATTCAGGTAGGAAAGGAAGAAATCAAGCTCTCACTATTCGCTGATGATATGATATTATGCTTAGAGAACCCTAAAACCTCTACCAAGAAACTCCTGGAAAAAAATAGACTCATATAGTAAAGTTGCAGGCTATAAAATCAATACCCAAAAGTCCTTGGCTTTCTTATATGCAAATAATGATAGAGAAGAAAGCTTTTAAGCAATCCCATTCACAATTGTGCCTCAAAAAATCAAGTACCTCGGAATCAGCTTAACTATGGAGGTAAAGGACTTTTATAATGAAAACTACAAAACGCTACTTCAGGAAATAAAAGAAGACATGAGGAAATGGAAAGATATCCCCTGCTCATGGATTGGAAGAATTAATATTGTCAAAATGGCAATTCTCCCCAAAGCATTGTACAAATTCAATGCGATCCCTATAGGGATACCCTTGTCATTCTTCAAAGAAATGGAGCAAGCACTCCTGAAATTCATATGGAACAATAAGCCCCCACGAATAGCTAAAGCAATTCCTTGGAAAAAGAAAATGGTAGGAATCAACCTCCCCAACTTCCAAATCTACTACAAAGCGTTAGTCATTAAAACAGCTTGGTACTGGAACAAAGGCAGAGCGGCAGACCAATGGAACAGAGTTGAATACTCTGACACACACCCCCAACTATATGACCATCTACTCTTTATAAGGGAGAAGAAATGTAAAGTGGAGCAAGGAAAGCATGTTTAACAAATTGTGCTGGCAAAACTGGACAGCTACATGCAAAAAAATGGGCTTAGACCTCCACCTATTACCATGCATAAAAGTTAGATCAAAATGGATTAAAGACCTCAACATCAGACCAGAATACCTAAGGTACATTGAAGACAACGTCGGTAAAACCCTCCACGACATTGAAGACACTGGCATCTTCAAAGCTGACACCCCACTGGCCAAGCAAGTGAAAACTTGCTTGTTTATGAAAACAAGATAAATAAATGGGACTATCTCAAACTAAGAACCTTCTGCACTTTGCTCATCCTTGTTAATGCTGCCATATTGGGGGTTATTTTGGTGTCACGTGAATGAGGCCCGTTGTTATTAGTTTTTGGCATATCAAATACGCCACAAATAATTGCCAGGCTCTACTGTGAGTGTGAGGTGCTCTCTGTAGCTTGCCGGCCTCTCCAAGAGGGATGAAGGTTTTTAGGGTGGCCTCCAATCGCCCTAACAGGTGTTCCCATGGTTCACACCATATTTGAACCCCATCAAATATGGTGCGGAAATTATGGAAAATTGGAATTAAGTTTCTTATGGTATGTCACATTAATGATGCATTAATACATTCATAATCCCAATGACACACCCACGACTCGAGTTCCAGCTTCCCCTCATCAGTATCTTAGGGAATGCTTTCATCACTCTTCCCTATCCAGGTACTCTAAATCCAATTCAGTGGCCTATAACTATTTGCTGCCCCTTCTCTCCTCCTTCCCTCTCTTTCTCTCTTTCTCCCTTTATCTCTTTCTCCCTTTTCTCCTTCCTTCCTTCCTTCCTTCCTTCCTTCCTTCCTTCCTTCCTTCCTTCCTTCCTTCCTTCCTCCCTCCCTCAAAGCACCATGGTCCAAAGGATACCTGGTCATATTTCCATCTTCTTGATTGTATGGTACTATATTTTTTACCCAGCTTGTGGTTTCTTTTGGGCACTAATCCATATGTGCTCGAGGAAAATGTGTACTCTACTTTCTGAGGATGGTGTGTCATGTGTGTGTCTCGAAGTGCATTTCTTCATGTCTTCCATAACTTCCTATAATTCCAGTATTTTCTTGTTGTTTTTTCTTAGTTAATATATTAAGCAGTGATAAAAAAGTATTAAGACTCCTACCATAATAGCATTGCAGTCAATATCTTCCTTCATGTCTACTAGCAATGATTTAAATATTTTGATCGTCCATAATATGGTGCATATACATTTAGGAGTGTGAGATCATCTTATGTATTGATCCTCTAATCCCTAAAAAATGAGCACCCATATCCCTTATCGCCTTTTAAAGTTTGAAGCGTATGTGGTCTGATATAGGTAGGCCCACCCTGGCCTTTTGAGGGTGATTGTTTGCTTATGATTGTTTCCTAACCTTTCACTGTGAGCCTGTGTTTATCCTGACTGTTCATATATTTCTCAGGTAGGTAGCAGAAAGTTTGAATCAATTTTGTGATCCATTCTGTCACTCTAAGTCTTTTGATTGGGCAGATCAGCCCACTGACTTTTAAGGATATTATTGACATGAAGAAATTGGTTACCATAATTTTGTAGATATAATGCATATGTAACATTTGTCTTGTCTCTTAAAAGTGCTCCTTCAATAACTCTCACAAAGTTGGTTTCAAGGCTGTAAACAGTTTATCTATGACTTTGTATCATTACTTTCAGTCAAAACAAAAATCTAGATGGTAGAGTATTCTTGGTGAATGTCCATTAAAAATAAAATATATATATTGATATTGTGCTGGGGCTGGAGGGCTGGAAATGGGTGGGGAGTAGGATTTTTATCTGTGTTCCCAGTGTTTATCTGGGAACATTGGTGAAGGGATTGATGATGGAACATTTTATGTCAAAACCCAATGATAATAGCATATATAATAACTTTGTAATTCACAGTGTTTTAATAAAATGAAAATTTAAAATGCTATAAAATCTATACCTTACCATTCTCTTCTAGCCTTTAGAATATCATTTGATAAAATCATTGTGAATTTTATGGAAGATCATTTGCATGTGAGTTCTATTGTTTTGTTGCATTCAATAGTCTTTCTCTGTCTTTGGCTTTTGTCATTCTGATCATAATGTGTCTTGGAGTTTTTTTATTTGGGTCTGTTTTGGCTGGACCCCTCAAGTCTCTTGAATTTATATACCTGCACTCCTGAACTCAGAAAGTATTATCTATAATTTCATTGACTAGTGATTATCCACTGAATTTGCTTTCCTGTTTCTCAGGAACTCTGATGATTCGTATATTGTTCCTTGTAAATCATCCCAGAATTCTCTAGTGCGCTGTCTTTTTTATTTTAATTTTATTTGAATAAAGTTGTTCAAAATAATTTATTACATTCAACATTCCAACATCAATCTCACCATCATTAGGTCTTCCCCTCCACATTATTTTGAATCTTTTTTCCACCATCCAAGCCTGCCCCAAAGGCAGATACTAAATAATTTATTTTGTATTGCTTATTATGAATAATCCTCTACAAATGACAAAAAAATTCGTTAGAGGAATGTGTATGAAGATTCCTGTATCTCACCCTGGAACTATAAGTCCTGTGTAAGAGATTGCAAATATGTTGCATTGTAAAAAATGTAAAAAATTCAAATGCGAGTACACGGAAGGGGGTGATGTGATGTGTGTGTGTTTTTCTCAGTCTCTCGGGGCAGTGGTCTCTCTCTCTCTCTCTCTCTCTCTCTCTCTCTCTCTCTTTCTCTTTCTCTCTCTCTGTCACCTCTCGTGTTCGGTGGCGAGCTGCTGTTTATGGACCGGATGGAGATGGCTCCTCCTTCGTGTTCTACCTATGTGTGTGCCACTGTGCTCTCTTCTATCTGTTTCTCTATCTCTGACTCTGTCTCTGTAGTCTCTCCTCTGGTCTCTTCCAACCTCTCTTCTTCTGATCTCTCTCTCTGGAGCCCTTCTGCTTTAATCTCTGGAGCTCACTCGCTCTCACTACTGACGCTGACTCTTATTGATTCTTACTGGGTATGTACTTTCTTTCCCCTGCTTCTGGCTCTGATGATTCACTTTCGCTTTGTGCTCTGCTTCTGTGTCTTCTCTCTTGCTTCTGTGTCTTCTCCCTTCTGAGTCTCCTGTGTCTTCTCCTCCTACTTCACATACTTCTTAGTTTATATAGCAGTCACATAGGGTGGTGACACAAAGGTGGGTTGAATACTAACAAATAAACAAAGAGAGGTAAAACTACTTCTCAAGGAGATTATCAAAATCTCACCTAAGTAGATTACTCCAGATTACTAGGAGATGTGCTCAAGGGCAGGATCCCAACCAGGATGTGTCACTTTCTTTTTTTCTTAGCTATAATCCACTTAAATAGTTACAGTAAATTTACTTCTAATGTTTCTAGCAATGTCATTCTGTATGAGTACAGTAATAAATATATCAAACTTAAAGTTTGGTTCTTTGTGAGGACATTCAGTATATATTCCAGACCACAGTCCTCAGGCCAGGTTAGTCTTCCTAACCCCAGCAGGGTTCTAGTCCCATCGTTACTTTTAGATCATGAAAGCATTTGTCTATGACCATGCTCTCACTTATAGTTGAGTATTGTGGTGCTTTGGTCTGGCCCATTTTGATGCCCGGGTAGCTCACAGCTTGCCCAGGGTCCATTCGTTTCCTCAATCAGGACCCTGCTTTTGGGGTGCTAGGAACTAAGGGCAACTGAGTTGAGAAAACAGATGCCCAAGAGTAAATATTATTGGAGTCAATCAGCTCCCAAGTTACAAAGCATAATATTAACTGTCTTCCTGTGTCCATACAGAAAGGACATTGCTTTAAGGTAAACTAAATTCTCTGCAGCAAGGCTGAAAGGACAAACCCAATGTTGTCCTACATTACAGATTGAGCCTTGAGTGCTAATATATTTTTTAGATTTTTAATTTTTTTTTCCCTTAGGTATTTATTTTTTTTTTATAATTTATTTATTTTTAATTAGAGAATCACCGTGAGGGTACAGTTACAGATTTATACACTTTTGTGCTTATACTTCCCTCATACAAAGTTCGGAAACCCATTCCTTCACCAGTGCCCATTCTCCACCACCCGTAAACCCAGTGTCCCTCCCACCCTCCCCAATCCCATCTCCCCCCCAACCCACCCTGCCACTGTGGCAGGGCATTCCCTTCTGTTCTCTCTCTCTAATTAGCTGTTGTGGTTTGCAATAAAGGTGTTGAGTGGCCGCTGTGCTCAGTCTCTAGCCCTCATTCAGCCCGCAACTCCCTTCCCCCACATGGCCTTCGACTACAATGTAGTTGGTGATCGCTTCTCTGAGTTGCCCTTTCCCCGGAATGTGAGGCCAGCCTCGAAGCCATGGGGTCAACCTCCTGGTACTTATTTCTACGGTTCTTGGGTGTTAGTCTCCCACTCTGTTATTCTATATACCATAGATGAGTGCAGTCTTTCTATGTCTGTCTCTCCCTTTCCGACTCATTTCACTCAGCATGAAACTTTTCATGCCCATCCACTTAACTACAAAATTCTTGACTTCCTTTTTTCTAACAGCTGCATAGTATTCCATTGTATAGATGTACCAAAGTTTCCTCAACCAGTCATCCGTTTTGGGGCATTCGGGTTTTTTCCAGATTCTGGCTATTGTAAACAGTGCTGCGATGAACATACATGTGCAGATGTTGTTTCGATTGCACTTTTTTGCCTCTCTGGGATATATTCCCAGCAGTGGTATTGCTGGGTCAAATGGGAATTCAATATCTAATTTTTTGAGAATCGTCCAAATTGTTTTCCAGAAGGGCTGAACCAGTCGGCATTCCCACCAGCAGTGAAGAAGGGTCCCTTTCTCCCCACATCCTCTCCAACAGCGGTTGCTTTTGTTCTTTTGGATGTGTGCTAATCTCTGTGGTGTGAGGTGGTATCTCATGGTTGTTTTGATCTGCATCTCTCTGATGATTAGTGATGCAGAGCACTTTTTCATGTGCCTTTTGGCTACATAACGCTACTCCATGAAATCAAAGAGGACATGAGGAAATGGAAACATATACCCTGCTCGTGGATAGGGAGAATCAATGTTGTCAAAATGGCAATACTCCCTAAAGCATTATACAGATTCAATGCGATCCCTATAAGTATACCCATGACATTCTTCAAAGAAATGGATCAAGCAATCCAAAAATTCATATGGAATAACAAACGTCCAAGGATAGCTAAAACAATTCTTGGGAAAAAGATGATGGGAGGCATCACCCTCCCCAACCTCAATCTTTACTACAAAGCAGTAACAATTAAAACAGCATGGTACTGGAACAAAGGCAGAGCCGTAGACCAATGGAACAGGGTGGAATATCCCTACACACAACCCCAAATGTATGATCATCTAATCTTTGATAAGGGAGCAAGAGATGTGAAGTGGAGCAAAGAAAGCCTCTTTAACAAATGGTGCTGGCAAAACTGGACAACCACATGCAAAAAAATGGGTTTAGACCTTGACCTGACACCATGCACAAAAGTCAGATCAAAATGGATTAAAGACCTCAACATTAGACCACAAACCATAAGGTACATTGAAGACAAGGTCGGCGAAACCCTCCACGATATTGAAGATAAAGGTATCTTCAAAGGTGACACGGAACTAAGCAATCTAGTAAAAACAGAGATCAACAAATGGGACTACATTAAACTAAAAAGCTTCTGCACCGCAAGAGATACAGTGACCAGAATCCAAAGACTATCCACAGAATGGGAAAGGATATTTACACAATACCCATCAGATAAGGGGTTGATATCAATGGTATATAAAGCACTGGTTGAACTCTACAAGAAGAAAACATCCAACCCCATCAAAAAATGGGGCGAAGAAATGAACAGAAAGATTTTTAATTTTTTTAATTTTTTGATCGAGATCTCTTTTCTAATGCTTTATAACAAGTGAAATGTGGTGTTCTATGCTTGGCACATCAGTGTTTTAGAATATGAGATGTGGGGCTGCAAATGTGACCATGTGCTAGAGAAATTCTAAAGTCGAATGATACAGTTGTTGTTAAGTTTTTAACTTAAAGTGACTTTGGTATCCGAGGCATCTTTGCAGCTTTTTGCTCTTTTCCGAGATTTTGTGAGTCTGTGGATCATGGACATTAATGAGCTTATATGGCAGAGGCAGTTAGTGTGCACAACTGACAGACTCCCGGTCACTGGTTCTCAATTATGTAAGAGCCTGGAATTTTGGTCCCAAAAACCACATAGCTGAATTTTTCAGAAGTTTCTTTCTTACATGTGATGCTCCTCCTGCGCCTATGGAGACTGGCCATGAGTGTGGCAGCTATTGGTTTCTGGAAGTTTTTGGCTGCCGGGACTCTGTTGGGGCACCCACCCCACTCCAGGGTATCCCATAGGCGCCCAACCTGGCTTGGGGTCTGGAGACATCTCTCTGAGTTGTTTTTTTTTTTTTTTTTTTCAGATTTTCCCCAACGTTTTTTTTATTTTCTAGAGGTTTCCTGCATCTTATCTTGGAGCCCACTGACATTTTTCCCTGTGCTATTATTTTGTGGCCTTCTATTGTTTCCTTCCTTCCTTCCTTCCTTCCTTCCTTCCTTCCTTCCTTCCTTCCTTCCTTCCTTCCTTCCTTCCTTCCTTCCTTCCTTCCTTCCTTCCTTCCTTCCTTCTTCTTTCTTTCTCTTTCTTTCTTTCTTTCTTTCTTTCTTTCTTTCTTTCTTTCTTTCTTTCTTTCTTCCTTTCTTCCTTTCTTCCTCCCTTTCTTTCATTCTTTGTTGCTCCCTTCCTCCCTCCCTTCCTTCTTTCTTTCTTTCTTTTTATCTTTCTTCCTTTCTTCCTCCCTTTCTTTCATTCTTTCTTCCTCCCTTCCTCCCTCCCTCCCTCCCTCTCTTCTTTCTTTCTTTCTTTCTTTCTTTCTTTCTTTCTTTCTTTCTTTCTTTCTTTCTTTCTTTCTTTCTTTCTTTCTTTCTTTCTTTCTTTCTTTCTTCCTTCCTTTCTTTCTTTCTTTCTTTCTTTCTTTCTTTCTTTCTTTCTTTCTTTCTTTCTTTCTTCCTTCCTTCCTTTCTTCCTTCCTTCCTTTCTTTCTTTCTTTCTTTCTTTCTTTCTTTCTTTCTTTCTTTCTTTCTTTCTTTCTTTCTTTCTTTCTTTCTTTCTTTCTTTCTTTCTTTCTTTCTTTCTTTTTTCCTCCTATCTTTTTCCCTCCTTTCTTTCTTTCTTTCTTACTCCTTTCTTTCCTTCTTTCCTTCTTTCTTTCTTTCTTTCTTTCCTTCTTCTTCTTCTTTCTTTCTTTCTTTCTTTCTTTCTTTCTTTCTTTCTTTCTTTCTTTCTTTCTTTCTTTCTCTCTTTCCTTCCTCTTTCTTTTATTTTTTCTGTTTTTGTTTCATTTGGGGGGTCACACCAGGTGGTGCTCAGGGGTAAATTCTGATCTGACCTCTAGGAATTACTCCTGGAACTGCTCAGGAAAATATATAATGTACTTTGTGTTGAACTCAGATCTGCCATGTGCTAGGCACCCTACCCATTGTACTATCTCTCTGGCCTGAAAGTTCTAAGATTTCTTACCACCACAGCAATCTTTGAGAGGTATTTTCAGTAGAAAGTTTTTCTTCATTGATCTTAAGGAAACAAGTAAAATCATTGACTCATCTAGATATAATCTTTTATATTGAGTCCTGATCATTATGGTTTTAATAGATATGTCTCAGTAAGCAGTTGCTGATGCAAGACCCAACTGTCAGTGTCAGCAGGATGAGGGTAAGTCACATTGAAGCTATTGTCAGTCAGATGGTGAGCCAAGAGGACCAAGTGAAATGGGATTGGTACCAATTAGATGGAGCTTGTCTCTCTCTATATTCCAGATTCCTTTTAACCATAGCTAAAATTTCCTTGATTAAACTGGAATTGTTGGTATAGAAACACCCTGCTTCCCCAAGGGCCATGAATAGCTCCCTTTTACGAAGGGTGAATATAGTCCTTGACAGTTCTGTAGTACTACTTCAGCCAAGAAATCTATCTGTTTTCCTAACTGACTGATATTCTGGTCTATCTGGGTACTGAGAAATCTGTAATTTTAACTTCCCAAGATTAGGACTGAGGTGCCTAGGGCTCCTGACCTGGGGATTCCTGAGTCAACCAATAGAGGGACTGGTATGGGAGCTGCCTTCTTAACTCTTGGGTTTATGTTGAAATGTTCACTCCCATCTTCCCCCACTGTAGATATATACTTGGACAGGACATATATCAACATGCGCATGTCCCCACATAGGATATCCCATTCTAATTGCTCAGCAGCTCTACACTTTGCCAATCTGAAGGCATAGGCTATTCAAGTGGTGTCTGGAGCTCTAAAGAAAAAGCAGTCATTAGTGATGTTGTTAGTTCCATATACCTTGGAACATAAATGAGCATAGGAAGAATTTCAGGTTATAAACTGAAGAGACAGTGCAGGTGCCTTGTCCTGGAAATCTCCCATTCTCACCTCATTGAGCTAAGCTTAGATGGGGTTAATGTCATGTTTTTCCCCACCCCCACATAATAAGGGGGCTTGGGGTTACAGGCAGAGACAACAGTCTTTCCTGACTGACAGAGAGGGGTGATTAATCCATCTATGCACAGTTTGCAAGAGGGAAAATTTCTGAGAGATCTCCAGGAGACTTAGGAACCCTTTTGTCCTTGAGACTTTCAGTTTTGGTTGGAGGAGCCTTGGGAACTCGTAAGCTAGTGGGGCCTCTGGATTTTACTGTAGGCTCTAGGGGTCTGAGTTTAGGTACTCTCTGGGAATTTGGCAGCAAGCTTGTTCCAGGACCAATAGGATTCACTGCATGAGCCAGAAACTTTCTCTGAACTGTGAATATAGTCCCTGGGTCAAACCCAGGCATCCACACCCCAAGGTGTATGACAAAATAATATCCATAAATAAATTCTGAAAATTGGTGTCTATAAATGAGTAGTTACATTACCAGACCCCCTCATAAGGCATCTGGGACATAGATCCTCCCATCAGGAAGTGACCAACACCAGTCACCTTTTGTGTCTGCTGCTCTTTCCTGAGTGTCTTGCCTCCCCTGAGCACTATAGCAGGATTGCTCTGGCAGGTAAGATAATGCCTACCATCTTCTTTTTTTTCCCCAGGGATTTCTTCAGCTATTCCTGGGATGGGGGGTTACTGTTCAATATGAATTTCATGAGTAGTTTAACCTATTTCATTGAAAAATGTCATGGGTATCCTTATAGAGACTGCATTAAATCTGTGTAGTACCTTGGGAAGTTTTGCCATTTTGGCAGTGTTAATTCTCCCAGTGCATGAGCAGGGGATGTCTTTCCATTTCCTTGTGTCCTCTCTTATCTCTTGAAATGGTGCTTTCTAGTTTTCTTTATACAGGCCCTTTACTTCCTTAGCAAATCTGATTCTGAGATACTTGATTTTCTGAGGCAAAACTGTGAATGGGATTGTTTTATTAATACAATAATAATTTTTTCATTGTTTTCTCATAGGGAAGCCAGACATTTTTGTGTATTGATTTCATAACTTGCTACCCTACTATATCAATCTATTGTTTTTAGGAGTTTCTCGATAGAGACTTTAGGGTTCTCTAACAATAGTATGATGTCATCTGCAAATAGTGAGAATTTGACTTCTTACTTTCTTATCAGAAGCCATTACTATCTTTTTTCTCCCCTAATTCCTATGGCAAGTACTTCAACTACCATATCAAATAAAAGTAGCAAAAGTGAGGAACCTTGTCTTTTCCCGATCTTAGAGGGAAGGCTTTTATTTTTTCCATTGAGAACAATGCTTGCTGTGGGCTGTGATATATGGCTTTGACAATATTGAGGAAAGTTCCTCCAAGTCCCATTTTGTTGAGTGTTTTATCATGAACATGTGCTAGATATTGTGAAATGCTTTCTCTGCAACTATTGATATGATATGTGCGTTTTTTTTTTATACTATGTGTTATGTTGATTGATTTGTGAATGTTAAACCATCCTTGCTTACCTTAGATGAATGATCTTTCATCATGGTGTCTGATTTTGTTGATGAGTCATTGGATTCTACTTGCTAGTATATTTTGAGAATCTTGCGTCTGTTCTCATTAGTGATATCAGCCTGTAATTTTTTTTTTGGTGGTGTCTCTGTCTGCTTTGGATATGAGGGTAAGCAGTGATTCATAGAAACTGTTTTTGAGTGTTTCTATTTCTCCAATTTCCTGGAAAAGCTTTGAAAGGACTGTTAAAATGTTCTATTTAAAGGTGTGGAGGCTTTGCTGCTGAACGACCAGGATCCAGAGCCAGCTATATTTCTTGGGGTTCCAGCGAGTGCTTGCAGCCATGTCTCCAGACTGTGAACTAAGCTTTTGTCCCATGCCGGCTAAGGGGGGAAATATCCTTCTCCCTTGGTTTTTCTTCCCTCCAGGAAGAAATGGTATGGCGTCTGCCATTTTATGGAACTTTTAAACAGGTATAAACTTGGTGGCGTGGGAGAAAAAAAATGTGTTTTGAACTTGAAACAGCAGGACGCTTGGGCAGTCTCGGGCCGGGGCAGGTGCCGGCAAGAGCTCCGCCGAGATTCGACCTTGGTGGCCATGCCTTTGCACAGCCGCTTTGCTGCTGAACGACCAGGATCCAGAGCCAGCTATATTACTTGAGGTCCCAGCGAGTGCTTGCAGCCATGTCTCCAGACTGTGAACTTAGCTTTTGCTCCATGCTGCTCCAAGAAGGGAAATGATGCAATTTCCAACTTAAATTTCCCTGGACTTAATTACTAAAATACAGAAATCCTAAATCACACAGCTGCTACTGTGGCCACGTGACTCTATATCTCTTCATTCTTATTAGTGGAAAACTAATTATCAAATGTTTCCTTGTCAATAGGGCTGTATTCTTTTTTTTAAAATTTTTATTGAATCACCATGTGGACGGTTACATAGTTCTCAGGATTATGTCAGTTATACAATACTCAAACACCCTTCCCTTCACCAGTGCCCATATTCCATCACCAACCACCCCAGTATACCTCCTGCCCCCTCCCTCCCCCTCCCTTGTAAGTGATAAGTTTCACTTTGTTTACGCTTTATCTTGATTATATTCCATGTTCAACACATAACTCACTATTGTTGCTGGGGTTTCCCCCAAAAAAGAAAGACAGTCCTACTGTCAAGGAAGCATTTGATAGTTCCCATTGCTGAGAATGTAGAAACATTAAGTCCCGCTGTTTGTTACATAACTTTTCTTTTTTTCCCCCCTCGTCCCACACCACTGAGTTCATGCCTGTTTAGTAATCGCCATGCTGCCTGACAAAGGGAAAAAAAAAAAAGATGGTTATTTCCCGTCATCAGCCAGCATGGGGCTATGGCTTAGTTGATAGTCTAGTAGAGGGTCTGCAAGCAGTTTCTGGAACCAAAAGTAGTGCGCTGGTATCGGCCCTGGCTCGAGATTCCACCAGCGTCCCGCTGTTCCATGTACATAATAATTTTTTCCCTTATATCCCATTCCCACGCCACCAGGTCCGTGTCTGCTTAATGGACATCATACTATGGTTAATGCCATGCCACGTTTCTTCTGGAGAAGAAGGATATTTCTTCTCAGCCGGCGTGGGGATATGGCTTAGTTCAGTCTAGACAGATGGCTACCACTTTGATTGCCTTCAATATTTCAACAAAAGACTTACTATTCTTGTTAGGATTTCCCCCCAAAGTCCGACCCGTTAAAAAGGAACCATTTCATATTGTTGATGATTAGATAACATTAGGTCACGCGGCCGCAACAGCGGCTGAGCGGTTTTGGGTTTCTGTATAAAGTCCGGGGAAAGTACAGCCAGAAATTACATCACTACAAACTTTTACCCTTTTATGGTGCTCATAAGATGGAAAAACCTAAAGAGAGCTGGCTTAGCATCTCCATTTTGTGCTCAAAAAGCGGTGGAAGCTGTACTGTGCTCAGGAGGAAGGGGTTGAGAGAGAGAGATTAAAAAAATAGAGGAATACCCGGCTCCCACTGTCGCAGCCTGGCGTAAGGTCTCAATTCACATTCTGCAAGTATATCAGTGGGCTGCTGGAGTCCAAGGGCGCTCTTTTGGGCTCTTCTATCATGCTCAAGCGGCAGCCGCGCCAAAAGGGACGCACACATGGGTCAACTGGGTATAAGTATCCGCCAACAGGGCCGTATTCTTGGGGGATAAACTCCAACAAGAATAGTGAGTTCTGTGTTGAAACTTCAACAACAATAGTGAGTCTTGTGTTGAAATATGGAATGTAATCAAGGTAAAGAGAAAAGGAAGTGAAATTTATCAGTTATGTGGGGTGGGGGTGGGGGGTGGGAGGTATAGTAAGTTTATTTTATTTATTTATTTTTTTTTGGTGGTGGAACATGGGCACTGGTGAAAGGAGGGGTGTTTGAGCATTGTATAACTGAGACATAAGCCTGAGAACTTCGTAACTTTCTACATGCCGATTCAATAAAATAAATTTAAAAAATAAAATAAAGGTGTGGAAAAATTCACTAGCGAATTCCTCTGGGTCAGGGCTTTTGTTCTGGGGTAGACTTTTGTTTACCGTTTCAATTTCCTTGATTGTGATAGATCTGTTCAAGTACTCCACACCTTCTTGATACAACCTTGGAGATTATAAGAATCCAAAAATTTATCAATTTCTTCTAGATTCTCTAATTTTGTGGTGTACAGATTCTCAAATTAATCTCTGATAACCCTTTGAGTATATCTGGTCTCTGTTGTGATGCCCCCTCTTTTATTTCTAATCTGGTTTACAAGCATTCTCTCTTTGTTTCTTTGTGAGACTTGCTAGTGGTTTGTCAATCTTGTTTAGTTTTTCAATGAACCAGCTCTTGATTCCATTGATCTTTTGGATTGCTTTTTCAGAATCCAGCTTGTTGATTTCTGCTCTAAGTTTTCTTATTTTCATTCTCCTGACTTGGTCTTGTCTCCTTTTTTAGTTATCTTTGAATATCTTAAGTTTTGGTCCCTTTCATCCTTCCTGATGAACACTTGCAGAGCTATAAAGTTTCCTTTCAACACAGTATTCTTCCACAAGTTCTGGTAGCCTATGTCCTCTTTTTCATTTGCTTCCAGAAATCTTTTGATTTTCTCTTTGATTTACTCTCTAACTCACTGGTTGTTTAGTAGTGAAAAGATTTTTTTTTAATTGAGTCACTTGGAGCAACACTTACAAAACTTTCATGTTTGAATTTCAGTCATACAATGATCGAACACCTATCCCTCCACCAGTGTACATTTTCCCCCACCAATGACCCCAGTATCCCTTACCCCCTCACCCCGATATGCCACTCTGCCATCTAATTCTACGGAAAAGTTTCCCTCTTACACTCTCTCTACTTATGGGAATTATGATTTGGAACAAGTATACGGGGAGGCCATCATGTTTGGTCCTTTATCTACATTCAGCACATATCTCCCATCCCTAGCTATCCCTCCAACTATCTCTGACTTAGTGATTCCTTCTATATCCCAGCTTCCCTTTCCCCCAGCTCATTCGTCAGGTTTTCAACCATAGAGCAATATTCCTGGCCCTGTCTCTGGGTGTTAATCTCATATTATGATACTTTATATTCCACAAATGAGTGCTGCCCTCTCTTTCCTACTCTTAGCATGATATTCTCCAATGACCATTCACTTAAGAGTAAATTTTATTTCTTCATCTTTACTAAAAAACTGCATAGTATTCCACTGTGTACATGTACCAAAGTTTCTTTAAACAGTCATATGGTCTTGGGCTTTCGATTTGTTTCCAGATTCTGGCTACTGTGAAGAGTGCTGCAGTAAACGTACAAATGCAGGTGTATTTCTCATGTGCTTTTTAGCACCCTCAGAATATATTTCCAGAAGTGAATTGCAGGGTCATATGGAATCTCAATTTCTAGTTTTTAAAGGAATGTCCATATTGTTTCCCCAAAACCCTGGACCAGTTGGCATTTCCACCAAAAAATGTAAGAGTCTCTTTCTCCCCACAGTGCGACAGCACTGGTTGTTCTTGTTCTTTATTTGATACATGCTAGTGCTAGTCTCTGTTGTGTGAGATGATATCTCATTGTTTTGACTTGCATCTCCCTGATGATAAGCAATGCAGAGCATTTATTCTTATGCCTTTGGCCATTTGTGTTTCTTTTATGAGGAAGCTTCTGTTCCCTTCTTCTCCCCACTTTTTATAGGTTTGGAGGTTTTTTCTTGTATAATTCTACTACTTTCTTGTATATCGTGGATATTAGCCTCTTATCATATGGGTATTGGGTAAATATCCTTTCCCATTCTGTGGGCTCTCTCTGTATCTGGGTCACTGTTTGTTTTAAGGTACAGAAGCTACTTAGTTTAACATAGTCCCATTTTTTTATGTTTGCTTTCACTTACTTGGTCAGTGGTGTTTCATCCTTAATGATTTTTGCAGCTTCAATGTCATGGAGGGTTCTGCCTAAATTTTCCTCCATGTACCTTATGGATTCAGGTCTGACACTGAGGTCTTTAATCCACTTTAATCTGACTTTTGTGCCTTGTGTTAGACAGAGGTTAGAGTTCATTATTTTTTAAAGGAAGTTGTCCAGTATTCCCAGCATCTCTTGTTGAAGAGGGTTTCCTTATTCTACTTCAGATTTCTTGCTCCTTTATGAAAGATTAAGTGATCATATATTTGAGAGTGTATGACAGAATACTCAACTCTGTTCCATTGGTCTGTGGGTCTGTTTCTACCCCAACAACATGCTGCTTTAATCACTACTTGTTTGTAGTACAGTTTGAAGTGGGGGAAGGTGATCCCATGCTTCATCTTTTTGCTACGGATTGCTCTAGCAATTTGTGGGGGTTTATTGTTCCATATGAATTTCCGGAATATTTTGTCGATTTCTTTGAAGAATTTTATGGCTATTTTATAGGGACTGCATTAAATCTCTGTAGTGCTTTGGGGTGTATTGCCATTTTGATAATGTTAATCCCCCCTATACATGAGCAGGGGATGTGTCTCCATTTCCTAGTGTCATCTCTTATTTCTTGAAGCAGTGTTTTGTAACTTTCTTTGTATAGGTACTTTACCTATTTAGTTAAACTGATTCTGAGGTATTTGATTTTCTGAGGCATTACTGTGAACTAGATTTTTTTGAAAATATCTTTCTTCTCTTTCATTTTGTGTATGTAGGAAAACCGTGGACTTTTGGGTATTGATTTTGTAGCCTGCCACTTTACTATGCAAACCTATTGTTTCTAGGAGCTTTATGTAGAATCTTAAGGATTATTTTTTGTTGCTTTTTTTGGTCTCACACAATGATATTCAGGTGTTTATCCTGGCTCTGCACTCAGGAATTACTCTTGGCGGTGCTTGGGGGACCATATGGGATTCCAGAGATTGAACCCAGGTTGGCCGCATGCAACACAAATGCCCTACCTGCTATATTAATGTTTCAGCCCCGAGTCTTTAGGATTTTCTAAATATAGTATCATATCGTCTGCAAATAGTTGTAGCTTCACCTCTTCCTTTCCTATCTGTATGCCCCTGATTTTTTTTTCTTGCCAAAGTGCTCTGGCAAGTACCTCCAGTACTATATTGAATAGGAGTGGCTAGAGTAGGCAACTCTTTGTATAGTAGAGTGGCAGGCTACAAAATCAACACCATCCCAGTGGGTGCCTGGCAGTGCTCTGGACAGAATGCCCAGTGGGCCTCTGACTTGGATCAGGAGAGATGGAGTCCTTGGAGATGGAGTCCTTGGATCTGGGAGGTAGCAGGGCCTTGCCTGGGTTTCTGTCCCTTGGAGTTCCTTTCCAAACACCTTGGTGATATGTGTCTTAAGTGAATTGTGAAGGAGTCTAAGGGAAGACACTGTGGTCATGAAAATTACTGAGATAATTTGAAATTTACCAGTTCCTACTGGGAAGGATATATTTATATGAAAATTTCATTGAATCAAGATATATCAAAAGAAGGATTGAAAGAGGGATGGGTGCTGCAGTATCTGAAGAGGAAGTAGTATTCATGTAAGATCTGAATGTATACATATGTATATAGAAATATATATATATACATTTCTGTATATATACATATATATCTATACACACATATATATAGTGTCACTCATAAGATGAGCCCTGGTTAGCCATAAATTACTGGAGAGTTGTTTTCCATGTATTTCTGGACCAGGATAAGAGGACGGACAGTAAAATCTAAGTAAGTGTGTTCAATTTATTCAGTGAATAGTTATGTGGAAGACTTTCACTTTGAGGGAGACTTCAGGGCAAACTTTGTAAGTCTGTCACAAAACTTCTCAAACATGATAAAGTATATCAAACTCAACAAAACTTTGATTTGTCTGTGGCAAAGCTAGTAATGTTGTAAGAGGTGGTGCAAAGGGTAAAAGTGTTGGATGATTCCTGGCTGGAGAGATTATAATCAGAGCATGAGACCTGAAGGCAGATTAGGTATGAACCAGGAAATGGATCAAATATATAGTGCTGTGGGAGAGGGAACAGGTTCCCATTTATCACCTCCTCCCGAGTACACGCATCTTTGTAATTTTTTACAGCTGCCCACAAACGGGCCATCCGGCTACTCAACAAGCTGCTAAGCCATGATCCCAGAGACTCAGAAACAAATATTGGAACTCAGTGGCTTTTGACAGAAATCGTTCCAGATTTAATTATTAGTATTTCAGAATTACCAAATCCGTAGCGGCCATGCGACATCATATCCTATTCATAATCAGAAATAGAAAAACATATTGTCTAATGTTGCCTTTTCAGCAGATCTGAGTGTTGGGGTAAAATCCCAAATAATACAGGTGGATCTGGTGTTGAAATATTGAATGTAATTAAAGTAGAGAGAGAGTAATGTGGAAATCATCTGTCACACAGGTAAGCAGAGGGTGTGGGATGGGGGACATACTGGGGATTTTGGTGGTGGAAAATGTGCACTGATGAAGTTTCTGGTATTTCATCATTTTATGACCAAGACTTAAACCCGAAAGCTTTGTAACTGCTCTCACAGTGATTCAGCACTGCAGTGTCAACACTGTCATCCCATTGTTCATTGATTTGCTCGAGTGGGCACCAGTAGCGTCTCCATTGTGAGAGTTATTGTTACTCTTTTAGGCATATTAAATACTCCACGGGTAACTTGCCAGGCTCTGCAATGTGGGCAGGATACTCTCAGTAATTTGCCCGGCTTTACAAGAGGGATGGAGGAATCGAAACCGGTCTGCCACATGCAAGGCAAATGCCCTACCCGCTGTGCTACCGCTCCAATCCTACGCAGCCTTTGTAAATAGAGCTCATAGAGTTGTGTGATGATATACTAGTATCTGAAAAAGGAAGAGTCATAGTTTACACCAAGATTCTTCACGAGTCCCAGGCTGGGTGTTGGTACCATCCAATGAACTCAGAATCACAGCACAGAAGAATGACGGTACAGGTGAAGGGTGCAGTTTGATGAATCCCTTTAGTATTCATGATCTTTATGATTTTTAAAATTATTTTTCTCATGATATTTCCAAATGCAGAAAATAAAATATAAATATTTCTAAGTGACATCTAAATTATAATTTTCTGATACTTAACAATCATGGCAATCATTCACTGAGCAGAGGGGAATAAGAAACCATAACAGGAGCTGAGGGAGCACCTGAAAAAGAAAATAATCTGCAAATGAATAGTGCATTGGATGAGGAAAATGAATCATCATGTTTACAATAGAATAAAACATTATGAATGAGAGGGAAGTTTCAACTAAACTCCATACTCCTAAAATGGCACACCAGTGTTTCCTGATCAACAAAATCCAAATCACAGTGGCAGCTCAATACCATAGCTCAATACCCTGGATCCTGGACCACCAATGAGAGGGTGATGGGGGCTCCCCAGATCAGGCTGAAAGATGGAGATCTGCCAGCAGCTTTTCCTGTCTTTTCAGTAAATCCTCACCTGAGCATAAGACAAGCATTTTCAGTTCAATATACTTTACTCTCATTGACCCTGCCTTTTCAATTTTCTTGGTCTTCTACACTTCATTTTGCTGATGGAGCATACCAGCTAAGAGGAAGAGAAGTGACAATACCCTGATTTATTCTGTTTTGATGGGGTTTGTTTGTCTCTTACTTTTCATCACGTGAGTGCACCAGAACAACTGAATCAGCCTCTACATTGTTCTTTGTTTTCTTCAGTCTGGGAGAGGACTGGGAAGTAAAGAGCAGGAAATAATGGATTTCTCAGGTAGGTTTGACATTCATGAAAACTTTTATGTCATGGTTTCTAATTTCCATGCTCAGAGTACAGCATACTTCAAAGGACAATTTTGCCCTCTGCGAAGGGAAACCATTTGGTTCAAGTAAAATCTTTTTGTAGGGTGACTTCAGTTACAGACTACTTTAGGTTACACATTACTGTAAAAAGAATTTAGTGCATAAATCTAACAAAAATAACAAGTGGGAGCACTTGGGCTCCCCATGGGATCATGTGATTCTGTGACTGATGGCATTGGGGAGATTCCAGGAATCTGCAGAAGAAACAAATATTTGATAAAAGCTAATTCATATTTCCCACTCCAAGGAAATATACATGACCACAGGATTCTTTTCAGAGGAAGCAGGAGGTTTCTAGCAGCAAAATAGACCCACTTCTTTGATGCTTTTGAAGGCATTCCTCACTGCTCCCTTCCTCCATTGCAGTTCTTTGTGCCAAGTTGTTCCTCATGTTATGTTCTCAACCCAGGTACACATAGCTGCTGTATTCAGAGATGTTCATTTCATTTAGCGCAAATGGAGAGTGAGGGAATAGTTTGTTTTTCATGAGCATAGTCTTGTTTAGATTCAGCTGCAGTCTGACACTTCCACACTCGAGGTCAAAGTTGGCCAACATTTGTGCCACTTGGCTAACGTTTGGCATTATGAGATGATGTCATCCACGAAGCGGAGGTGGTGTAGCTGCTGAAATTCTATCTCCACTCCCATTCCTTCCCATTGTAGTCGTCACATAACATTCTTGAAGGTGGCACTGAAGAGTTTCTGAGAAATAGTATCACCCTGCTGAACCCCTCTGTTTGCATCAATGATGGTAAATGATCACTTCCTTGTAGATTATGAGACCCTGATGGTAAATCCATAATGCAGCTCGCGGAAAATCTTGATGCATTGAGTTTGAACACCCTGCTTGGCTAGGGATTCGATAACCGCTTCAGTCTCAACAGAATCAAAGGCCTTCTTTAAGTTGATGAATGTTAGACAGAGCAGCATCTTGAACTCTTGCAAAACTTCAATGAGTTTGGTCACTGTGTGGATGTGGTTGATCATGCTGAATCCCCTTCAGAACCCGGCTTGCTCGCATGGTTGTCCTTCATCTAGTGTTCTGCCTATTCTATTCAGGATGACATGAGTGAACAACTTTTAGATGACAGACAGCAGGCAGATTGGGTGATAGTTGCCGATGTCATGGATGTCTCCCTTCTTCTACAACAAAATGGTCCTGCTGATTTTCCACTGGGACAGAACCTTGCATTAAGACAGGTAGAGTGTGAAGAGCTGAGCCAGTGTATTGATATGTACTGGGGGCAGATTCTTCAGGTGTTCGGGTCTGACCTTGTCCAGACTGGGTGCTATACGCGTCTTTACCAACCAAATTGATGTTGGTGGGCCCCACGGGTGACTTACGTGAAGCAGGGAGGAGAAAGACGGTCACTTTCTCTCCAACTGCCTCTACCACCCAGGACCCAGGGTTACTGGGTTCTTGTCTTGCTCGTGGAAAAGAATTTCAGGAGTATACAAGCAGTGAAGTAAACAGATTTTATTTAGAGTTTTCTGAGGCAATGAGGAAGAGATAAGTGAGAGAATAGTAAGAGTAACACGCTCAAGAGAGAACGCGGGCTTCTCCAAGGGTGGAGAGAGCCCCTACACACATCCTAGCACTAGACACGAAAGCATGAAAGTACACATCTCAAGAAAGGAGATGCGGGTAACACATGTGCTCAGGCACCTCATGTGCTTGGCCACATGGGTGCAAACAGTACATGGACTCAGGCAGCATATGTGCACGCTTTGTTCAAGTTGTCTTTTATAGGGTTTCTCCAACCCGATCCCACGTGGGGTTTCTTCCCAGGTAAAAGTCCATTGCTAAGGAGATTATCAGGGAGGTTGGGAGTGGTGATGGTCTTCTTTAGTCTTGATCATATTTTAATCAGATTAAGGGAGAGGTCAAGGGAATTTGAAGAACTTCATGGGAGTGGTCCAACCTCCTCAGGGTCAACTGAAGGTCTTATCAGGTCTGTTTTTTGTATCCACAGGGTGGGTCAGTCTCAGGATTCTCCTTCCCGGAGACTTTTATAATCTAAGTTTCATTGCCAAGGGCCTTTCCCTATCTACCTGCCTACATCAAAATGGCATGTTGGATTTCAGAAGGGAGGATGATGGGAACGACATATCCATCCTGTGGAATTTGGTATGTGGGCAGGTGGATATGACTTTCAAAGAGATCTGAGTACAAGTTGTGAATAATCCACTTCATTGCCTTTCTGGAAGATGTGATATATCCATCAGGACATCGAAGGGCAGTCATCTTGGTCTTGTAGTTGGAGAAGTATAGGCAAGCATTGAGAATACTTTTCCCAGCTTCTGCCCCTTTTTTCTGTTTGAGGTCTTCTTTATCTCATTTCTGCATACCTTTGCAAGCTCGAATGTTAGCTTGTGGTTGCCTAAGGCTCGTGCCAAACCACATTAAAGAATGAGCTTGATAGTTTCCAGAGACAGGAATCTGTTTGTGGCTTTCTCACTCTTGGTATTCTTCACGCAGTCATGGAGGTGCTGAACCAGTCGATCGTATTCCTAGTCGATATTGTCAAGGATGGCATCTTCCCACGTTGCCGCAATTGTGCCAAAGAACTCTCAGTTGATGGTCATTCAGGGAGTTCCCTTCTTAAATTTAAATTTTGCAGATCTTTCTACCCACTCTGCAAAGTAGAATTTTGCACGAAGGAGACAGTGATCAGATACTGTTTGTAATTTTGGGACAACAGCGACATCATTCAAGCAAAACCTTCGATTGAATATGATGTGGTCAATTTCTTTGTGGAACTGTCCACCGGGTGACTCCCATGTCCAACGTTTAGATTCGTCCTTCTGGAACTGTGAGTTACCATGGATGGTCCTGGTGGACATGATGAATTCAGCCAGTCTCTCACCCTGCTTGTTCCATTCTAGGCCATAGGTTCCAATCTGGAGTTCTTTAGAAGACCTTCTCAGTCCTATCTTGGCAGTAAAATCACCAACAATGATTTTGTAGAAGGAATGGAGAAGTTCTATAAAGGCAGAAGTTTAAATGAAAAAAATTAAGATAAAATATATTTAAGTTCCTATCTGTTCAGAGATTGCTTTAAAACTAAAAATGCATCCAGAGGAAAAGAGACAACAATTTAAATTAAAAAAGATTAAGCTGTTAATTTAATTATCTGATGCCCCTAATCACAAGAGACATTATAAATGACTAAAATTAATAATAAATGTGCTTGTGGTAGGTAACATTCCATATGGATCATTCTGGTAGACTTCTATAAGAATATAAATAATCCAGCAGGTAGGGCATTTACTTGCATGCTTTACACCCAGGGTTCCATCCCCGACACCCACCCCATATGGTCCCCTGAGCCTGCCAGGGGTGATTCCTTAGTGGATAGTCAAAATTAAGTAAGCTCTGAGTATTAAAACAAAACAAACAAAATGAATATAATGTGTTTTTGCATGTAATGGGTAATATATCTCAAAGATACCAACATAAACATAAAACAAGTATTAGAATTCATTCAGATAAATAAAATCTAGTAAGAAAAAGAGAATTAAAGTTATTAGAGTAAAATTATCACGAAATTATTCTTTGACTCTCTCATTGGTTCCCAGGCTGCGGGGGCTCCCCTGGAATCCCCCAAACCACCTGCGCTGCGTGGACTCGCCTCTCTGCTCCTCTGTAACGCCTGAACTCCCAATCAAGTACTGACAAAGAGGATAGGGACTCCGCCTACCCACCCAAGGGGCACTCACCCACCCGCCTAACCCGCCCTGTCCCCCAAGAGATTACTGGGGGCGTGGCCTGTAGTCCAGGGGGCGTGGCCTCAAAGGGGGGTGGACACTTGCCGGAGCAGCTGCAGTTTTACTTTTTCTTACATTACATACACAATAACCTGTTTCTTTGAAAATCACCCAGGCCATCTAAATCATGTTTTGCAAAAATAGTGCTTTAGCTGAGTGGAATTTCACAAAAGCTGTCAGTGGACAATAGAATCTCCACAAACTCCTCATAAAGACAGCATAGCCTTAAGTCATCACTAATGGCCCCACATAAACCAAGAGGAGAGCCTGAGAATAAGGAAGTACTCTGGAATTGGAACAAAGCCTCCAACATCAACTTAGCACTAACGGAATCCCCCCTCCCCACAGAAAGAGGGAATAGGGATAAACAACTAGAAGGGGACAACTCTAGACTTCCATAACAATATGAAGAAAGAGCGAAAATCCCCTCTACGAAGAGAAGATGAAGAACAAATTCCAGAAATCTCCAAAGGGTCCACCCACATACTGGACCTCTCCGAAAAAGAATTCGGAGAAGAAATCTTGAAGAGATTTGATGTACTCAAAGCAACCATGGAACAGACATCCAATAAATTAAGGGAGGAGATGAATGATGCTTTGAAAAGGTCAACCAAGAAAATGCAAGAAGATATGAGATCAGAAATTTCAAAGCTACAAACAGATGTCACAAAGCTATAAACAGAAGTCAACAAATAAAGAAGTCGGTAGATGAATTTAAAATCTCAGTAGGTGCCCTCAACAGTAGAATGACTACAGCCAAAGACAGAATCAGTGACCTTGAAAATGAGCTGCAAGAAGCTTACAGACAACAACAAATGATGGCAAAAGACCTCAAAATGGCTATCGAGAGAATCAGACTCCTTGGGCATGACTTCAAGAGGAACAACATAAGAATCATTGGAGTATCAGAAGCACAGGAAAGTAATCCCAGTGGAAAAAACACAGTCAAAGACATCACTGCCAAGCAATTCCCAAGGCTGGAGAAGGCAGGCATTCAGATCCAAGGAGTCTGAAGAGTACCAGCAAAAAGAGACCCTAATAAAAAGACTCCAAGGCATATCATAGTCAGAATGATGGATGCAGTGGATAGAAACACAATTCTGCAAGCAGCAAGGTCAAGGAAGGAAATCACATACAAAGGAGCATCCCTCTGATTTACAGCAGACCTATCAGAGGAAACCCTCTGAGCCCGAAGACAATGGTGGGACATAATGAAAAAATTCAACGAAATGAACGCCTCACCAAAAATAGTTTATCCGGCTAAACTCTCACTCAAACTCGAAGGAACGAGAAACTATTTCTTGGATAAACAACAGCTCAGGAACTTCATGGACTCAAAACCAAACTTAAAAGAAGGACTAAAGGGGTGTTTGTAAGTCAAGTAAGAACCCCACAAGAAAACAAACCCCGCAGAAAGATGACACAAAACCCCATGACAATAATCTCTCTCAATGTCAATGGCCTAAATGCACCAATTAAGAGACATAGAGTGGCAAGATGGATTTGGAAACTAAACCCAACATTCTTCTGCCTGCAAGAAACACACCTGATCAGTCAGGGCAAACACAGACCCAAAGTCAAAGGGTGGAAAACAATCCTGCAAGCAAACAACTCCCTCAAAAAAGCTGGGGTGGCCATACTAGTATCCAACAACATAGACTTAGGTGAAAAAGATTGGATGGGACAGCGAAGGTCATTTCCTATTTATCAAGGGATATGTGAAAAAGGAAGAAATCACACCCTTAAATGTATATGCACCTAATGAGAGACCAGCTAAATACTTAAAACAAGTCCTAACAGACATTAAGGAAGACATCGCTAACAGCAGAATAGTAGTCGGAGACTTCAACACTGCCATATTACCTCTGGATAGATCGACAAGAACAAAACTCAGTCAGGAAACATGAACTGTGAAGGAAGAAATAGAAGAGAGAGGCCTAATAGACCTATACAGAGCATTACACCCCCAAAAATAAGAATACACATTCTTTTCCAGTACACATGGAACATTCTCCAAAATAGACCATGTACTGGGCCACAAAACATACCTCAATAAAATCAGAAAAACAGAAATTGTATCAACTATCTTCTCAGACCATGATGCACTGAAGATAGAAGCTAATTACACACAGACGCAGGGAATCAAAACAAATTTCTGAAAATTAAACAGCTCAGTGTTGAACAATGAGTGGGTCAGGAAGGAATCAAGGAAGAAATCAAGAGATACCTCGAAACAAATGAAAATGAAGAAACAAGCTACCAAAACCTATGGGACTCAGCTAAAACTGTGTTAAAGGGAAAATTTATAGCTCTTCAAGCATTTTTTAGGAAGGAAGAAAGGGCCTACATCGATAGCTTGACTTCACAGCTCAAGGCCTTAGAAAAGGACCAGAAAAAGGAACCCAAACCAGACTGAAGGAAGGAAATAATAAAAATTAGAGCAGATATTAATGACATGGAAACCCAGAAAACAGTCTGAAAGGTCAATGAAACCAAGAGCTGGTTCTTTGAGAAAATAAACAAGATTGACACAGCACTAGCAAGACTCACAAAGAAAGAGAGAGAGAGAACCCTAATAAACCAAATCTGGAATGAAAGGGGGAAATCACAACAGAAACCAACAAAATTCAAAAGATCGCCAGAGACTATTTCGAAAGCATGTATGCAAAGAAACAAGAGTACCTAAAAGAAATGGGTGAATTCCTTGATTACTACAATCTCCCAAGACTGAACAAAGAAGACTTAAAATACCTGAAAGACCCATTAATATTAAGGAAATTTAAACTGTAATCAAAAATCTCCTCAAAAACAAAATCCCAGGTTCAGATGGATTCACTGGCGAATTCTTTCAAACATTTAAAGAAGACCTTTTGCCAGTTCTCTTCAAGCTATTCCAGTAAATTGAAAAAAACAGGAACTCTCACAAAAAGTTTCTATGAAGCACACATCTCCCTAATATCAAAAGCAAACAAAGACACCACTAAGAAAGAAAATTATAGACCAATATCCCTGATGAAAACCGATGCGAAGATCCTCAACAAATTATTAGCAAATAGGATCCAACAACTCATAAAAAAGATCATAAATCATGACCAGATGGGATTCATCCCGGGGATGCAAGGATGGTTTGTCATTCAGAAATCAATCAACATAATCCATCATATCAACAAAAGTAAAGATAAAAACCATATGATCATATCAATAGATGCAGAGAAAGCATTTGACAAGATCCAACATTCGTTCATGATGAAAACCCTCACCAAAATGGGGTTTTGGAGGAACTTTCCTCAAGATAGTCGAAGCCACTACCACAAGCCTACGGCAAGCATTATCCTCAATGGGGAAAAACTAAGGACCTTTCCTCTAAGATCCGGCACAAGACAAAGATGCCCACTCTCACCACTCCTCTTCAATATAGTACTGGAAGTACATACAATAGCTGTTAGACAAGAAAAAGAGATTATGGGCATCCAGATTGGAAAGGAAGAAATCAAACACTCACTATTCGTAGACGATATGATACTATATCTAGAGAAGCCTAAAGCCTCTACTAAGAAACTCTTAGAATGAATAGACTTAAACAGTAAAGTTGCAGGCTACAAAATCAATATCCAAAAATCCATGGCCTTCCTATACACAAACAATGAGGCAGAGGAAAGGGACATGGAAAAAGCAATCCCATTCACAACCATGCCCCAGAAAATCAAGTACCTCGAAATCAGCTTAACCAAGGAAGTAAAAGACCTCTACATAGAAAACTATAAAACCTACTCCATGAAATAAAACAGGACATGAGGAAATGGAAACATATACCCTGTTCATGGATAGGGAGAATTAATATCGTCAAAATGGCAATACTCCCCAAAGCATTGTGATCCCTATAAGGATACCCATGACATTCTTCAAAGAAACAGGTCAAGCAATCATAAAATTCATATGGAATAACAAATGCCCACAGATAGCTAAAGCAATTCCTGGAAAAAAGATGATGGGAGGTATCGCCCTCCCCAACCTCAAACTTTACTACAATGCGGTAACAAAACATGGTACTGAAGCAAAGGCAGATCCGCAGATCAATGGAACAGGGTGGAATATCCCTACACACAACCCCAAATGTATGATCATCTAATATTTGACAAGGGAGAAAGAGATGTGAAGTGGAGCAAGGAAAGCCTCTTTAACAAATGGTGCTGGCACAACTGGACAACTACATGCAAAAGAATGGGCTTAAACCCTGACCTGACACCATGCACAAAAGTCAGATCTAAATGGATTAAAGACCTCAACATCAGACCACAAACCATAAGGTACATTGAAGACAAGGTCGGCAAAACCCTCCAGGGTATTGAAGATAAAGGTATCTTCAAAGATGACATGCAACTGGTCAACCAAGTGGAAACAGAAATAAACAAGTGGGACTACATTAAACTAAAAATCTTTTGGTCTGTGAAAGACACAGTGACCAGAATACAAAGACAATCTACAGAATGGGAAAGGATATTTACCCAATACCTATCAGATAATGTGTTGATATCAAGGATATATAAAGCACTGGTTGAACTTAACAAAAAAAAAATCCAACCCCATCAGAAAATGGGGTGAAGAAATGAACATAAACTTTCCCAAGGAAGAGATATGAATGGCCAAAAGTCACATGAAAAAGTGCTCTACATCACTAATCATCAGGGAGATGCAGATCAAAACAACTATGAGATACCACCTCACACCACAGAGACTGACACACATCCAAAAGAACAAAAGCAACCGTTGTTGGAGAGGATGTGGGGAGAAAGGGACCCTTCTACACTGCTGGTGGGAATGCCAACTGGTTCAGCCCTTTTTGAAAACAATATGGACGTTTCTCAAAAAATTAGAAATTGAGTTCCCATTTGACCCAGCAATACTACTGCTGGGAATACATCCCAGAGAAGCAATATGTATAGTTGAAATGACATCTGCACTTATATGTTCATTGCAGCACTGTTTACAATAGCCAGAATCTGGAAAAAACCTGAGTGCCCTAGAACAGATGACTGGTTGAAGAAACTTTGGTACATCTATACAATGGAATATTATGCAGCTGTTAGCAAAATTGAGGTCATGAACTTTGCATATAAGTGAATCAACATGGAAAGTATCATGCTAAGTGAAATGAGTCAGAAAGAGAGAGACAGACATAGAAAGATTGCACTCATCTGTGGAATATAGAATTATAGACTATAAGACTAACACCCAGTATTAGTAGAAATAAGTACCAGGAGGTTGACTCAGTGGTTTGGAAGCTCTCCTCTCATTCTGGGGAGCGGTCAACTCAAATAGAGAAGGGAACACCAAGTAAAATGTGGTTGGAGGCCACACGCGGAAGGGTGATGCGTGCTGAATGTAGACTAGAGACTGAGCACAATGGCCACTCAACACCTTTATTGCCAACCACATAACTAATTAGAGAGAGAGAGCAAAAGGGAATACCCTGCCACAGTGGCAGGGTGGGGTTTGGGGAGATGGAATTGGGGGGGTGGGAGGGATGCTGGGTTTATTTGTGGTGGAGAATGGGCACTGGTGAAGGGATGGGTTCTCGAACTTTGTAAGAGGGAAACATGAGTACAAAAATGTATAAATCTGTAACTGTACCCTCACTGTGACTCACTAATTAAAAATAAATAAATTAAAAAATTATTCTTTGATACTTTAAAAGCTATAAACATTTATGCATTTGCATCTACTTCAGAAACAAAAATACGTCATTTTTATCTTTATTCTCTTCATTGATGGAGTAAAATAATTTAAGACACCTCTGTGGTCTATGTACTGAAGAGATTTGCTTAAGTTCACCTCCATGTCCTTTATGGATTCTGTTCAACATTCCGGTACTTTAGTCTTTAAGTAAACTTTTTGTATGATGTTAGATATAGATGCAGTTTTCTTTTTCTTCCTTTTTATTCTCTCTTTCTCTCTTTCTTTCTTTCTTTCTTTCTTTCTTTCTTTCTTTCTTTCTTTCTTTCTTTCTTTCTTTCTTTCTTTCTTTCTTTCTTTCTTTCTTTCTTTCTCCCTTTCTTTCTTTCTCTCTTTCTCCCTTTCTTTCTTTCTTTCTTTCTTTCTTTCTTTCTTTCTTTCTTTCTTTCTTTCTTTCTTTCTTTCTTTCTTTCTTTCTTTCTTTCTTCCTTCCTTCCTTCCTTCCCTTTTTTATGTTATGTAGTTTTCCAATTTTAACAATACCATATTCTCAGGAGGCTTTCCTTCATGCACCCAAATTTTTTATCTCCTGAGATAATTATAATAATTTATATCTAAGAATTATCTCTGGGATTTCAATCCTATCCCAATTGTCAGAGAGTCATTTCTTATTCCAGTTATTTATTTACTGCATGAATCCTGCTAAATAGTCCTTTTTGAGATTTTCCGTATTGTTTTCCAAAAGGGCTGAACCAGTCATCATTCCCATCTGCAGTGAAAAAGAGTCCCTTTCTCTCCATATACTCAACAACTCTGGTTGCTTTTGTTTTTTGGATCTGGGCCAGTCTCTGTGATGTGAGATTGTATCTCATTGTTGTTTTGATATACATCTCTCTGATGATTAGTGATGTAGAGCATTTTCTCATATGCCTTTTATCCATTCCTACTTATTCTTTGAGAAAGTTTCTGTTCATTACATCACCCAATTTTTTGATGGGGTTGGATGTTTTCTTCTTGTGGAGTACAACCAGTGCTTGTATATCATTGATATCAACCCCTTATTTGATAGGCATTGGGTGAATATCCTTTCCCATTTTGTATACTGTCTTTGTATTTTGGTCACTGTTTCTCTTGTGGTGCAGAAGCATCTTAGTTTAAGAAGGTCCCATTTGACGATTCTAAAAAATTAGAAATTGAGCTCTCATTTGACCAAGCAATACCATTGCTAGGAATATATCCTGGAGAGGCAAAAAGGTATAATAGAAATGACATCTGCATTTGTATGTTCATTGCAGCACTGTTTAGAATAGCCAAAATCTGGAATAAAATGGAGTGCCCAAAAACAGATGACTGGTTAAAGAAACTTTTGAAAATCTACACAATAGAATACTATTCAGCTGTTAGAAAAGATGAAGACATGAATTTGCACATGAGTGGACCAACATGGAAAGTATCATGTTAAGTGAAATGAGTCTGAAAGAGAGAGACACACACATAGAAAGATCACATTCATCTGTGGAATATAAAGGAATAGAGTGGGAGACTAGGCCCCAAGAGTAGTAGAGATAAGGACAAGGAGGTCTGCCACACAACTTCGAAACTGTCCTCACATGCTGGGAGAAAAGGCAGCTGAGATAGAGAAGGGAACACCAAGTCGAGGATATTAGGAGGACATATTCGGGTTGAAAGATGAGTGCCGAAAGTAGACTAGAGACCAAACAGGATCGTCACTGAAAACCTCTACTGCAAATTACAACACCCAAAAGGAGAGAGAACAAAAGGGAATTCCCTGACACAGAGGCAGGGTGGGGTGGTAGAGGATGGGGTGGGGATGGGAAGGATCTTGGGAACATTGTTGGAAGAGAAGGGGCACTGCTTGAGGGACGGGTAAACTATCATTGTATGACTGAAACGCAAACACAAAAGTTCATAAGTTTGTAACTGTACCTCACGGTGATAGACTAATAAAAAATTTTAAAAGAGATAGTCCGATTTGTTTATCTCTGTTTTCACTTGCTTGGCCAGTGTCATGTCATCTTTGAAGATAGCGTTAGCTTCAATGTCTCGGAGGGTTTTGCCAACCTTGTCTTCAATTTACCTTAAGGATTCTAGTGTGATGTTGAGGTCTTAATTCATCTTTATCTGACTTTTGTACATGGTGTTAAGTAGAGATCTGAGCCCATTTTTTTTTTGCATGTAGCTGTCCAGTTTTGCCAGTTTAAGGAGGCTTTCCTTGCTCCACTTCACATTTTTTGCTCCCTTATCAAAGATAAGATAATCATATATTTGGGGGAGGTGTCAGAATATTCAACCCTGTTCCACTGAAGTGTTCTGCTTTTGTTCGGGTACCATGCTGTTTTAATTATTTCTACTTTGTAGTTGAGTTTGAGGTTGGGGAGGTTGATTCCTTCCATTTTCTTTTTCCCAAGAATTTCTTTAGCTATTCTTGGGGGGCATCTCAGAATTCTTTATTGAATACATCGTATTTGTGGGTAACACCTGTTGAGGATTCTGGTCTCTTTTCTCTGTTCTCTCCTCGTAGTGGAGATTTGCACTGTTTATTCATGTGGTGTGGTTGTATGGAGATGAAACCTTCTAATTCACTAGCACTGGTCCCTGTTATTGCAGTAAAGGACTCAAGATGGGCTTGGTCAAAAGTGGTCACCTTTCTCCCCTACTAGAATATGTTCTTCCTCTCAGGCATCTGTCTATGATTTATGGTAGGCATCTAGTGTAGTTTGGGAGGGTGTGTTCTTTTATATTGGGCTTGTACAGCTTCTTATGCACACTGGCTTATGGTGAAATTGGAGCAGGCCAGTGGACAATTTTGTGTTTGAGGTGCTCAGGACATTTTGTACAGAATTAGGTGATGAATGTTGGGATATGAGTCCAGAGTGCTGGAAAGGGAGAACATAACTGCGGATGCGTGAGTGGCCACTGGCCACACCGAAGGCCACACCCACTTCTGCAGAGGCCACGCTCCTACAGTGAAGGCCACTCCCCCAGCCAAAAACAGATGTTAGTCCCAGGTACCACGGACCTGTGGAGAAGGCAGACGTTACAGGGCAGGGGTGTGTGCAGACAGACACACTTGTGGAGAAGAACAGGGGCGCCTAGGTGTGTGGGGGGTCACCAATGCCTGAAAATTTTAATTCCTTTCTATTCCAACAATTGTTTAAATACAGAACTGCAGCAGACTTGTGTATATAGACTTTGTAGCCTGATGATTTTTCGTATTCATTTATTTGTTCTAAGAATTTTTTTTCTGGTTACTCTCTTTAGGGTTTTCTATGTATTTTATCATGACATCATGAATGATGATGGTTTAACCTCTTTTCCATTAATGATGATTTTGATTATTCTTCAAGCTTATTGGTAGTGATAAGAACTTCCAAAACTACATTAAATAAAAATGAAGAAAATGGTTATCCTTATTCTGTGCCTGATCTCCGTGGAGAGTCTATTGGTTTTTGCTCAGTATGATGTTGGCTGTGAGTTTATCACATATGGTCATGGAGCAGGCAGGCAGGCAGGCAGATAAGGAAGGGTCCCACCCATGGGAATGCATATTTGAGAAGCAATAAAAACAAGGAACACTAATACTATCAGGACTCACCCTGTGGACATAGGAACTAAGGCCCGATAAAACTTTTACATGGACTTTTACCTGCACAGCCCAGAGAAGGCCGGACAGTGTCCACGTGCCCCACACCTGTCCCCAGAAGCTCCAGCAGGAACAAGACTAGGAAAGTATCACAGAAGACAAAGAAGACAAAGGTCACCAACTGTTCTTAACTCTACCCTTTTGCAACCACCCTGGGAATGAATGAACTCTTACCTAGGCAGAAAGCACCACAGGTGGGGCTGCTTGGGAAACCCTGCAAAAGTCAACGTGGAACAAGGGAGGCATGTGCTGCCCAAGCCCATGTGCTGCCTGACTCACCACAGACTCTTGTCAGTCTAGGTTTCCCAATCCATTCCCCTGCTGACAGAGGTGGATAAAGAGAATATGGCAGATTTCCTTCTCGAGGCTGTTGCTTCTCTCCTTCCCACTTCACTCACATAAGTCACCCAGAGTCCCAATAGACAACAGGGTAATATCGATATTATCTTGGGTTAATATAGAATAACATATTCTATTACTTAGGTTGCTATCTTGAGGTACGTTCTACCTAACCCTATGTTTGTTGAGGGTTTTTACTATGAATGATATTGAATACTGCTAATTTTTTTGCATAATTTTTTAATTTTTTAAAAAAATATTGTATATTAGTTCACAATGTTTGATTACACTCAGGTACCAATCCCACCACCATTACACCTTCTCAGCACCAAATTCAGGATGTTTCCATCCCAAACCCCAGTCTCTGTCCCAAAACACAACCGAACTATTAGCATTGTCAATTTAGCATTGTCTGTTATGAAGAACTGCTGAACATGCTTACAAAAAAGTGTTCACATAGGAAACAGTGTGAAGATTGTTCTATTTTGGCAGGAGCCACTAAGACATTTTGTAGGATATTACTAACATGTTGTTAAAGTTTGGTTGATGTGAGCTTTGGTATATATATCTGAAAATATGTATATATGCCTATATATGTATATTTCCTTTGTGATTTGTTTCCTACCATCTGAATCCCATCAAATGCGGTTTTCTAATTGTGAAGAATGGGTAGGGAGTGTCTTATGATGTGTCCAGGAATATGTTCACTCATATGTGTGGCTCAGCCCTAGTGTGTGCGGAGTGACCTTGAGTGTGGTGGCAGTTAGGTTTTGGAGTATTTTGACTTCTGGAGCAGGATCCCTTGGAGCAGGAGAGCTCTCACTCGCCACTCTCTGGGGCACCCCATGTGAAACAGCCTGGTGTGGAGTCTGGTGGCATGGTTATGGGGACCTCATGTTATGCTCCCTTTCCGGAGAAGTAGCCGTGTGATGAGGATGGTGGCCAATGACAAGATTATCTGGCTCCGGGGGCTGGAGTGATAGCACAGCGGGAGGGCGTTTGCCTTGCACACGGCTGACCAAGGTTCGATTCCCAGCATCCCATATGGTCCCCCGAGCACCATCAGGGTTAATTCCTGAGTGCATAAGCCAGGAGTAGCCCCTATGCATCGCCAGGTGTGACCCCAAAAAGAAAAAAAAAAGATTATCTGGTTCTGGCAGGAGGTGGCTAATGGGTGTGACCCCTGGGTTGCCAGAGACTGGGGAAAGCAGGCAGAGGATCTCCAATCCTGGTCCCTTTGAGCCCAGAGTCAAGGTCACAAAGTTCCGCATTACCTGGGTTCCGTAGGACTTTACTCATGGGCGAGGCTTGGCCAAGCGCACGGGGAGCGGCCCTGAACATGGAGGAAGCTGGGTTGTGGAGGTTTTTGGCTGCTGGAGCTGGGTCCCTTGGGGCAGGGAGGGCTCTCACCGGCCCTACTCTGGGGTCCCCCTGAAGACAGCCTGACATGGGGTCAGGACATTCTGTGGCACTCTCTTTGGGGAGTTTTTGTTTATAGACCCTGGGTCTTGACCATTGATGAGATTGCATGGTGCCAGAGGCAGTTTGTGGGTGTGACTGACAAGCTACCAGAAAACTGGGGACCTGGAGGGAGGAGGTCCAGTCTCAATCCCTCTTGACCTGGAGCTCTCAGTCACAGGTTCCCGCCTACCTCTGCACTACAGGCCCTGTCTTTTGATCTCTTTTTGAGATTTACATTTCTCTGAAATAAGGTCAATAAATGAGTTTATATAGCTGAGCCACAGGTGGTTTGTGGGTGTGTCTCCCACATACCTAACTTTTGGTGCTTTAATTTCTTGGTAAACTTGGCCCCAACTTGTTGGGGTCTGGTCAAAGGCACAGCAGCATTTTGGGGGCATCTGGAAGCCTGAAGGCACCGTCAGGCTGCTGATGCATTCATCCCACAGGTACAGGTTGACCTACTGGTAACACCATACCTCCTGTTTTGCATAAATGCATATGATTTTAACATGGTTAACATTTGCCTTTACTGATGTGTGTATATATGGTGTAATATATATATATTATGAACATGATATACATATAGTGTAATGTATATTACACTTGCTTGCATTCAAAACTTTGTTTTATCCCTGGGAATAATTCCTCATATTCATGCTGTATTTTTCCATCTAACATATTCTTGCAAAGAAAATGCAATGATTTTAAAACTAATGAATGGCACAAAATACTTGAATATGTTACACCACATAAAAGGCTGACATGTAAGATATACCAACCACTTAGAAAGCTCAACAACCAAATATTTCCTTAGAAATTGGAACAGGAGTGCTGGAGCAATAGCACCGAAGCAGGGCATTCGGCTGAAGTAACCTGGATGAAGGAAGGGCCTTTAACTAAGGAACAGAACTTGCCACACAAGTGATTTCTAATAGAGTTAGATATGGACCTATAACAGAAAATAAAAAACTACATGGGAATGTTCGGCATTCTCCTTGCACATGGCAAACCCATGTTTGATTTCTCTGACCCTCTCAGAGAACCTGGCAAGCTACTGAGAGTATCGCACTCGCATGGCAGAGCCTGGCAAGCTACCTGTGGCATATTCTATATGCCCAAAACAGTAACAACAAGTCTCACAATGAAAGATATTACTGGTGCCCGCTCGAGCAAATTAATGAGTAATAGGATGACACTGACAGCTGCTAAACTACATAAACCAAATCAATTGGATTTTTTATTTCTGTTTGGATTCTGTCAATGGGAATATTGCACAGAACACTGGGGAGCAGAAAACAAGAATGTGTTTTTGTCCTAGTACTCTCTCTGTGGGACCATCTCTGAAGGGCTGCTGCCCTAAACTGAAGGTCAGTCCCGTACTGGAGTGGCCTCTCTTTGTAACTCTTCTGCATTCTCTTTCTGTCTTCATTCCACCTGGGGAGTGAGATGTGGTTTCCTCTCTCTTACCAGGATTCTCCTTTCCTCCTTCTAACCCCCATTCACAGAAGGAAGATCATGACTAGAATTTCCTTTAAGAACTGAATTGCAGCAGTAATTTTTTTCTTGTTAAAATCTGATTTATAAGTTTTCTAATATCTATTTTATTTAGCTCTTTTAGACATACACCAACCTATTTTATCTTCTAATTATACTCCTATAATTTTCTGCAACAAGGAAAATACCTCCAAATAGCTTCAACACTTGATAGTCTCCCTCTCCCTCCCCACCAGTGAACTTAGTCATGAGCAGATGAATCAATCATTTGACAAAACCATTTTGCAGGTGAATACTTAGAAGCCCATGATGGACTTCAGCATAGATAAATGTACAAACCTCTTGAAGTTCAGGTTTCAGAAACTGGAGTTGTACTCACCAGTGTGAGGGGGGACATGCCATCAGTTGGACTCTAACTGCAGAATTCCAAGCAGAAACTGATGAGTCATTCACGGTGCCCCATGGGGATAAGAGCCATGATTCATGCCTCCTTTCCAAAGCGCTAGGTTACAGTGTTTCTGCTTCTTCTGGGTCCCCCTCCATGTTTCTGCATCTTCTTCCCAAAACAAAGAGGATTCAGAGCCAACCAAGCAAGTGACTGAAGGATAAGGGCAGGCTCAGGAGAGGAAATGAGTATGGAGACCTGGTCACAGTCCAGGTCCTCACCTGAAGTATTATGCTAATCCTCAAATATCTGTACCAGATGAGTTCAAGGAATATAGTGAGGAATGCGATCTGAGCACAGGACAAAGACTGTGCTCACTCACAAAGTACTTTGGTTATAGTCCATAAATAGCAAAAGTTTATGTGAATTTAAATGACTCTGACATTTCTGGTATGCTTCCAAAACATCAATCGCATTTAACTTGTGTACAGATATGGAAAGTAATTTCTAAGAGAAAATGATTTTCAAATTCTTTCTCAATGTTAAAAAGTATCTAATTTAGATATATTTTAGGTAAATTGTATGCTCTGTGATTTATGAATCAAGAAACTGGCATGTAATGATAGTATTATTAATTAAACCCTGGATATGTGTCTCTGAAACTGAACTCTGCACATCAACAACTCAGTGGTTTCCCTATATGTTTGTGCAAAATGCATGCATGATCGCCTGCGTATAGAAATATTAGAAAATATTTGCTTCTCATAGATATTTTGTCTGTCTCAGTTGTTAAGATGATCTCACTTTTGTGTACATGTATCTAATCCTATATTATAATTCACTGTATCACTGTCATCCCGTCACTCATCGATTTGCTCAAGTGGGAACCAGTAACATCTCCATTGTGAGACTTGTTACTATTTTTGGCATATAGAATGCACCACAGGTAGCTTGCCAGGTTATGCTGTGCAGGCGAGATACTCTCAGTAGCTTGCCAATATTATAATTATGTATTAGCATGTATTACTAATATGTATTATGTATGCATTATGTATATACTAATATGCATTACTAACTATGTATTAGTAAGCATATATAAGTTAATTTTATATTAAATCAGAGAGTCTCTTGCCTGCACGCCTGGCTGTCTTCCCCGGGACCCCTCGGAGGAGATGGGCTCCAGCTTCCCTCCCCACCCCGAGCAGAACTCCCAGCGGCCGAAGACCACTGGAACCTAGCTACAGCCATGCTCGAGGCCCCTCTCCACATGTTCAGATGGGCCTCACACATGAAGGTACTGGCAGAGGAACCCAGGTGTATGTAATCCCATCAACGGCCAACATCCAGAGACTTAAAAGCAAGCTCCCAGAAGCGATATCTTGTAGCCTACTTCTCCCTCTGGGAGAAACTGGCAAGCTTCTGAGAGTTTCCTGCCCACATGGGACAGCCTTGCAAGCTTCCCATGGTTTATTCATATGTTAAACCCAGTAACAAGCTGGATCTCATTCCCCCGACCCTGAAAGAGCCCCCAGTGCGACATCGCTGGGAGGGCCGAGTCGAGAGAGACTTCTAAGATCTCAGGGAAAGGACGAATTGAGAGGTTACTGAGCCCACTCAAGAAATCGATGATTAATGGGATTTCGTGATTCGTGATTAAATGCTTACTAATATATACTTTATTCTAGGTGCTAGTGTTGAGTAACCTCTCATATATGAAAAATGCACTTTACCACTGAGATATATTCACACCACTGCTATTTTCGTCTTTTTTAAACTGAGTTACCATTTTAACATGTTTCTCATGTATTCAGTCTATTTTTGGGGGTCCAGGGATGTGCAGAACTTTTAGAGAACACACAGTGGAGGTTGGGGCATGCATCAGGGTGGGTTTACTCCTCCTGTTTCTGCACTTAGGCATCACGCCTTGCAGTGCTCAGGAACCTTTTGCAAGACAAGAACCTCACCCACTTTGCTGTATCTCCAGCAACTTTGTACAGGAAATTTTATATTTATTATTTTTAATTGCAGTTTGGGACCAAAGCACACAGTGCTCAGGGCTTACTTTTGGATCCAAGCTCAGGCATTGTTCCTGGAAGTGCTGTGGGGAACCTTAGGACACTTGAAAATTGAACTTGAATTAGGCAGGTAGATAGGGAAAGGCCTTGGGCAATGAAAATTTAGATTTAACAGAGTCTCTGGGAAGGAGAATTTTAAGACAAAAGAAAAACAAAAGAAACCATCAGCAGACCCTGACGATAATGGACCCCTCCCCAGGAAGTTCCCAAAAGAAGGCCATCACTACTCCCAACCTCCCTGGTAACCTTCTTAGCAATGGACTTTTACCTGGAAAGAGGCCCCATGTGGGGGCAGGTTGAAGAAACCCTATAAAGGACACCTTGAACAAAGGAAGGGCGCGCATATGCTGCCTGAGAACCATGTGCTGCCCGTGCCCAGGTGGCCAAGCACATGCAGTGCCCAAGCACATGTGTCACCTACATCTCCCCTCTTGAGATGTGTACTCTCATGCCTTTGTGTCTAAAACTTGAATGTGTTTAGGGGCTCTCTATCCTTGGAGAAGCCCGCATTCTCTCTTGAGCGCGTTACTCTTACTATTCTCTCTTCCACTTATCCCTTCCTCCCTCCCTCAAAACCTCTAAACCTGTAAATAAAATCTATTCACTTGACTGTTTGTCTACTCCTGAAATTACTTTCTGTGAAAGAGACAAGAACCCAGTAACACTGGGTCCTGGGTGGTAGAGACAGTTGGGAGAAAATGACTGTCTTTCTCCTCCCCACTTCACATAAGTCACCCTTGGGGCCCACCGACATCAAACTGACTTAGCTGCTGGAGGTAAAAGCAACCTATCAACTATTCTATCTTTGCTAGCCCTCTATAATTTTACTTTGCCGCCCGCCAAAAAAAAATTCTGCTTCACCTGCCAAGTTTCTGAGCACCCAAGTTCAATTCCTCCACTCCTTTTGGAGAACCCAGCAAGCTACCAAGAGTATCATGCCCACACAGCAGAGCCTGGCAAGCTCACCAGGGCGTATTTGATATGCCAAAAACAGTAATAAGTCTCACAATGGAGATATTACTGGTGCCCGCTTGAGCAAATCTATGAACAGGACAGCAGTGCTATAGTGCTACCTTTTTTATTAATTAATTGCAAGATTTTTTTGTCACTCTTCATTAAATATGCAAGCATTCATTACCTTTATAGGATTTATTGTAGGATAACATTGGTTTGTCCTTTCTGCCTTGCCAAATGGAACTTAGGTTTATTGGGTTGTTCCCATCACAGTGCCCCCATTCCTCTGTGTTTATCTGTAACCAATTTCTTTGTACTCTGTTTCCCTAACCTGTCAATCATCTTTATCTCCTAATCAGACTCTGTTAACTTGTAAATATTGCTTTTCTCTTCTCCTTAGGTCCTTTGCATAGTTAATTCAAAGAAACGTTCTTTTTGTGTGTTTAGGAAGACTGTTAATGCTATGTTTTTGTAATTTGGGAGTTAATTGACTCTGAATGATATTCACTCATGAGCATCTATTCTCTTGACTTAAGCCTCAGTTGCCCTTACTTCCTAGCACCCCAAAAGCAGGTTCCCAATGGGCAAGTTGTGAGCTACCTTGGCATGGAAATGGACCAGGCCAAAGCACCATAATATTTAATTATAAGTTAAAATCATTGTCATGGACAAATTCTGTCATGATTTAAAAAGCAACAGCTGGATTAGGACCCTGCTGGGGTTCGAGACTTCAATGCGATACTCTTGGTAGCTTAAAGTCTCGAACCCCAAAATCACGGTCATGGACAAATTCTGTCATGATTCAAAAAGTAACAGCTGGATTAGGACTCTGTTAAACTTTGAAGTGATTAATCTGGACTGAGCAGATTAATCTGAGATCTATAGAGAGATGTCCCCAGGAGAGCAACCCTACATGCTAAATGCATCTCATACTGTGTCCATAAAAGATAACTAGTCTTAAGAAGTAGAATTGAGATGTTAATTAAGGTGTTAATTATCTAAGTGATGGTTTGCCCTTGAGCAAAAGAAGGGCTTTCATATGGTGATTGGACCTGGTTGTGTTGGCTACCCCCTATGAGGGGAGTTGGAGACAGACTAGAGAGAGACCAAGGCAACAAGATGGAGTACAGAGAGACTAGTAAGGGAGATAGAGGGAGAAGAATGTAGGGGAAGAATGCAGGAGCAGGCGTGTAGAGAGATGAGAGATGCAGCTGTGAGAGGGAGCACAGAGAGATGAGCAGGAGAGACAGGAGGAGACAGGAATGAGGGGCAGTGTGAGACTAGAATGGGGAGCTTATTGAGATTGGGACAGGCATGTGGGGAGAATAGAATATACGGCAACTGATCACCAACTAGCCTGGCCCTCGCTTCCTCCTTCATCTGCCCATGGCACCAGCTGTCCCAGGTGGGGGAGCAGCCTGAGACCACTGAACGTAGGTGGCGAGAAAGAGCCAGGGGTCCCTTAGCCACTGAAGATTACACAATTTATAGACATTTTTTCTGTTTAAATTTACTCATTGCTTTAGATATAAATTAAATAAATTATTTTTTATCTATTTCCTTATTGTTATAATACTATTTCACCACTGATTCATACTTTTACCTATTGCTCTCTGTTTAAATAACATTTTATTTCTTTATAATCATAAATTCACATGTTACTGATTGTTTCATCCCCTTCCTTATGATGTTGGTGGGCCCCACGGGTGACTTTCGTGAAGTGGGGAGGAGAAAGACGGTCACTTTCTCTCCAGCCGCCTCAAACACCCGGGACCCAGGGTTACTGGGTTCTTGTCTCGCTCGCGGAAAAGAATTTCAGGAGTAGACAAGCAGTGAAGTAACAGACTTTATTTAGAAGGTCTTAGGGAAGGAGGAAGGGATAAGTGGAAAAGAAAAACCAGTAGGAGTAACGCGCTCAAAAGAGAACGCGGGCTCCTCCAAAGATGGAGAGAGCTCTACACACATCCTAGCACTGGACACGAAAGCATGAAAGTACACATCTCAAGGGGGGAGATGCGGGCGACACATGTGCTCGGGTGTAGGAAGCCATATTTCAATCCTGGCTCTTATCTTCAAGTAAGACAGAGCCTGGCACTTCTCAAACAGGGGCCTAATTAAAACTTCTCTAACAAGGTCGCCGTTACTGACCTTACTGACCTTACCATTCCATTAGCCGATACCCGTGCCTGACATGATAGATGAACATGTCACAATCTGTGATTGACTACTGTTTGTACGGGGTCCGGGCACGCATACCACTACCTGCCTCCTAGCAGGCAAGTATAAAATGCTGTAGCTGCCAGTGAATAAAGCCTTCTCTTTTTCTCCTCCTTCCTTCTGTCTCTGCGTCTGTTCATTCGGCTGCGTCCCCTCCTCAGCCCCACCAAGGGTCCTACCTGCTGGACAGGGCGGGCCCTCACACCTGGCGCCCAACGTGGGGCAATAGGGGATCACCGAATGCCCGGTCAAGTTCACGTCGGCCGACGGACTTACGAAGAAGTGAGTATCTCTGAGGGTCGCCTCTCTCTTGGCGCACACCCTGAGGGTCGCCTCTCTCTTGGCGCACACCCTGGTTTGGGACCGGGCTTGAATACAGTCTCGTCACACCCTGGCATGAGACCAGACTTGACAGTATAGTGTCAAGGACGAGACGGTCACTGGCAGAAAGTCTTGAATTCCCTTGTCTTATGTGTGTGTGTGTGTGTGTATGTGTGAGTGATTATGCAGTCTTGGACGTCCTCGTCCTTGTACTGAGTCTGTGGCTCCACAACTTGGCATCCTTAAGATCCCTTTAAGGTTACGGAGTCCGAGTGGGCTGTCTGCGATTCCACGAGGAACATATGGTCTAGGGTGGTGCTGGTTTAGACACCGGCCGCAAGTCACCTCTCAGGCTGATCCACTATGGCTAAGTTCCTCACCGGCCAGACATGCATCTGAGTGGTTTGTTATGAGTGTCCCCGTCCCCCCCACCCTTCTTGTGCCTTTTGTGCTTTCATTTCTGCCGAGTTAGAGAAACAGCCTGCCAGTGACCATTTCTTTCTGTACTTTAATTTCCGTCGAGTTAGCTCAGAAACAGCCTCCCAGTGAAGACAGTCACTGGTGGAAGGTTGAATCTCTTTGTCCTATGTTCTCATTTCTGTCTAGTTGGCAGAAACAGCCTCCCAGTGAAGACAGTCACTGGTGGAAGGTTGAATCTCTTTGTCCTATGTTCTCATTTCTGTCTAGTTGGCAGAAACAGCCTCCCAGTGAAGACAGTCACTGGTGGAAGCTTGAATATCTTTGTCCTATGTTTTCATTTCTGTCTAGTTGGCAGAAACAGCCTCCCAGTGAAGACAGTAACTGGTGGAAGCTTGAATCCCTTTCTCCTGTGTCCTCATTTCTGTCTAGTTGGCAGAAACAGCCTCCCAGTGAAGACAGTAACTGGTGGAAGCTTGAATCCCTTTCTCCTATGTCCTCATTTCTGTCTAGTTGGCAGAAACAGCCTCCCAGTGAAGACAGTCACTGGTGGAAGCTTGAATATCTTTGTCCTATGTTTTCATTTCTGTCTAGTTGGCAGAAACAGCCTCCCAGTGAAGACAGTAACTGGTGGAAGCTTGAATCCCTTTCTCCTGTGTCCTCATTTCTGTCTAGTTGGCAGAAACAGCCTCCCAGTGAAGACAGTAACTGGTGGAAGCTTGAATCCCTTTCTCCTATGTCCTCATTTCTGTCTAGTTGGCAGAAACAGCCTCCCAGTGAAGACAGTCACTGGTGGAAGCTTGAATCCCTTTCTCCTGTGTCCTCATTTCTGTCTAGTTGGCAGAAACAGCCTCCCAGTGAAGACAGTCACTAGTGGAAGGTTGAATCCCTTTCTCCTGTGTTCTCATTTCTGTCGAGTTGGCAGAAACAGCCTACTAGCGACCGTTTCTTTTTTCTCTTCTTGTTTTATGGCCTGCTTATCTTCTGTTTCCTTCGTCTGTGTTCACCCCTGGGAAATCCCTGTTATTTGCATTGTTTTTCTCACTATCCTTATTTTTATTACTATTTGCATTTTCGAAAGGTGCTTTTCCCGCTGATAAAGATAAATTCCACTCCCTTACTTCCTAAAATTATGGGACAAACACTCTCTAAAAAGGAGCCCTTTGTCAAAGCCCTGAAAAACTTCCTTAAAGACCGTGGAGTAAAAGTAAAGAAAAAAGACCTAGTGCAATTTTTTCTCTTTATAGAAGATATTTGCCCCTGGTTCCCTCAGGAGGGGATTATTAGTGAAAAGAACTGGGCCAGAGTAGGTGATTGTATGGAAAATTATTATGAACAGTATGGTCCTGAAAAAATCCCTACTTCTGCCTTTTCTTATTGGAACTTAATAAATGAGACTTTTATGAGGCAACAAAGACAGCCAGAGACTCAGCACCTTGTTTCCGAATGTGAGACTTTTTTGAGGAAAAGGTATAAGAGTTCTAAGGCTCCCTCAGTCTGTAGGAATGAGGCCCCTCCCATGCAGGAGGCTGACTCCTCAAATTCCGCCACTATAGACTCTGACCATCCTGCTCCCCTATCTGAGCCTTCCCAAGCAAAGGCGCCTCCGAGACTTTATCCTGTGATTTCTGCCATCTCTGATCCCCCCCCTCCAGAATCCGAATTCCTGCCCCCGGAGGACGGGGCTATCCTGGAAAATGAGGTGGCGAGGTATCAGCCCTCAGCCCCCTGGCCCCCGTCAGGAAAACAGCCAACCCTTATCTGTCCCACACCACTGCCTTTTTTAATTCCTCCTATGACACCAGTGAGACAGTCCGCCAGCTTGCCCGGGACACTGCCGCTTTACGCGCAGTTCTCCAACAGAAGCAGGAATATGTCCAACTTTTGACTCAAATAAGGCAGCTGGATAAGGAACTCGTGAGTGCCCTGCAGCCTTCTACCCCCTCTCGAGGACCCAGCCTCTCTCAAGGGCCTAGTAAGAAAAGCTCAGTCTCTCCTTCACCCTGCCACACTCTAGTTTTAAAACCCGTGGCTGCCTTCCCAGTTACCAGGTCCCATTCCCGGGCCCTCAATTACCCCACCTCTGCCACGGCTCGACCCGATGATGATTCCTCAGATAGAGAAGCTGAGGAGGCCTATCAGCCTGAGGAAGGGGCACATCCTGAAGAGGTAAATCCCCCTCAGGACGTAACTCCTCAAGCACCAATCCGCCAAAGCTACAATAGATTAAAATTCGGGGACCTGAAAGATTTAAAGGCTGCTGTCTCTTCTTGTGGCCCCACTGCTCCTTTTACGCTTGGCCTCTTGGACTCCCTTAGTGAGGGATGGCTCACGCCAAACGACTGGTTCTCAGTCGCTAAGGCTGTCCTGAGTAGAGGAGACTATCTCTTGTGGAAAACAGATTATTCTGATCAATTTCAAGACATGGCACGCAGCAATGTCGCGGCAGGAGGCTCTTCCTCATCCTGGGTCTTTGCTAAACTTCAGGGCCAAGCACCATTCGATTCTAATGAGGTGCAGGCCCAATTTCCCCCAGGGCTACTTGCCCAGATACAAACAGCTGCCCTCCGGGCCTGGAGGAGGCTTCCCTCTAAAGGGTCAGTCGTAACATCCCTAGCTAAGGTTCTTCAGGGAGCTAATGAGCCCTATAGTGATTTCATAGGGCGCCTCACAGAGGCAGCTGAAAAACTTATGGGAAGCGAAGAGACAGATAATGAGCTGATCCGCCACCTGGCCTATGAGAATGCTAACTCCACCTGCCAGGCCGCACTTCGCCCCCATAAGCGTGGGAAGTCTCTTTCAGAATACATCAGGCTATGCTCTGATGTTGATCCCACCACCCAAAAAATAGGGCTTGCTATAGGGGCTGCTTTCAAACAACTTGCCATTCAACCAGCGAACAGCCAGAACAAGTTGTGCTTTGACTGTCAGCAGCCTGGACATTTTTCAAAAAACTGCCCCAATAAAAAACCGCGGCCCAGACCTAAAACTCCTTGTCCTGTGTGTAAACAGGGTTTCCACTGGATGTCAGAGTGCCGCCAGAGGGCCGGGTCAGGAAACTGGATTCGGGGCCAGCCCCAGGGCCCCCAATCCGCTCCTCCTCCCATGACTGGGGCCCTCATGGGCCGTTCAACCTATCGGCATCCAATCCCTTTGCAGAGCCATCCCCTACTCAGCCGGATTGGACCTCTGTGCCACCTCCCGCACAATATTAGTTAAAGAACAGGGCCCGCAGATAGTGTATGTCAACGCCTGTGGCCCTTTGCCATCTGGAACTTTTGGCCTAATTATTGGACGAGGCAATATGCTTGCTCAGGGTGTGCAAGTACTCCCCGGGATTGTAGATGCTGATTTTCAGGGGCAGATTGGAGTAGTAGTTGAATCAACCTCCCCATTTTCAGTCTTGGACGCTGGCGCGAGGCTAGCACAGCTATTACTCATTCCTATAACAGCAGAAGAAGAACCAACCCCAGTGCCAGATACTTTTGCATTTTTTGCCCAGCGCATTCTTGGTTGCAAAGCCATGATGACTTTAGAAATCAACGGGAAGGAGCTTTCGGGTCTGATTGACACTGGTGCAGATGTAACAATCATTGCCAAAAAAGACTGGCCAAAAGGGTGGCCCCTTACCCCCTCGCTGACTCACCTTCAGGGCATAGGCCAATCCCAAAACCCTATGTTAAGTTCATCCTCGCTTGATTGGTGCACCAAGGAGGGCAAATCCGGGACTGTACGCCCTTATGTTCTGCCCGGGCTCCCTGTCAATCTCTGGGGCCTGGATATTCTCACACAAATGGATCTTTTACTAATTGACACCAAGGGCCTGGACATGCTCCTCTCAGCTGGTTATTCTCCTGGAAAAGGTTTAGGTAAAAGCCTCCAAGGCATGCCTGCGCCGCTAGCCCTCGCCCCAGTGAAAAATGACTGCGCAGGCTTAGGTTTTTTTCAGTAACTGCCACTGCTCCTCCTGCACCCCATACTGATAAGATCATGTGGAAATCCAATGAACCTGTATGGGTGGACCAGTGGCCCCTCCCTATTGAAAAATTACAGGCCGCCAAGCTGTTAGTGCAGGAACAACTCGCGGCAGGGCACATAGAGCCCACCTCCTCCCCCTGGAACACACCCATCTTCGTTATAAAAAAGAAAAACGGCAACTGGCGACTGCTACAGGATCTAAGAGCAGTAAATAAAACCATGGTCATTTTCGGGGCACTTCAACCTGGATTGCCGTCCCCAGCAGCCATTCCTTCAGAAATGCATAAGATAGTACTTGACTTAAAAGACTGCTTTTTCTCAATTCCTTTGCATCCTGATGATTGCCCCCATTTTGCCTTTAGTTTGCCAGCTACTAATTATAAAGAACCCATGCAACGTTTTCAATGGAAAGTTTTACCCCAGGGAATGGCAAATAGTCCCACACTGTGTCAAAAATTTGTGGCTCAAATTCTTGCTCCCATCAGGGCACAATGGCCCGACATCTATATGATCCATTATATGGATGATATACTGCTTGCTGAATCTGACCCACAGGTCACTATGCTCTGCTGCAATCAAGTAATTTGTGCGTTTACTCAGTCTGGCTTTCAAATTGCCCCCAATAAAATTCAGACTGCTGATCCCTATACCTTTTTTGGATTTCGCCTCCAGGGGTCCCGTGTACTTTTGCAAAAAACGCAATTAAAGCTTACTTCGTTAAAGACACTACATGACTTTCAACAACTGCTTGGGCATATAACATGGCTCAGTCCTTATCTCAAACTTACAAAAGGAGATCTTATCCCCCTTTATGACCTCTTGCGTGGTGATGCTGACCCTTCTTCCCCTCGGAGTCTGACACCAGCAGCCCGAGAATCCCTAGTTCTCATAGAAAAGGCAATCGAAAATCATTTTGTTTGCTCTCTAGACTATCAGCGCCCTTTTCACTTCCTTATCTTCGCTACTTCTCATTCCCCCACAGGCTTAATTTGGCAGGAAAACCCTGTTTCTTGGATTCACCTTCCTGCCACACCAAAGAAAGTTCTTGTACCCTACTATCTCTTAGTGGCATCCTTAATTATTGAAGGAAGGAGTTTTTCTCGCAGACACTTTGGTCTTGAACCAGCTTTTATTATTCAACCCTATAATAAGGAACATTTAAACTGGCTTCTTCAAAATACCGATGACTGGCCTATTGCCTGCGCCTCCTTCTCAGGAGTTTTAGACAATCATTACCCTCCCAATAAGTTGATACAATTTATGGCTTTACATCAATGGGTTTTTCCTGTTGTCACCAAATCCAGCCCTATTCCTGGGGCTAAAGTGATTTTCACTGATGGATCCTCCAACGGCCAGGCTGCCTATGTCTGTGAGGGTGAGACTGTTTCTTTTTCCACAAAGGAATCCTCTGCTCAGCTGGTTGAACTCACGGCTGTTCTAATGGTTTTTAAAAATTTTTCCCTTTTTCCTTTCAATTTATACACAGATAGTGCTTATGTGGCTTTTTCCATACCATTACTGGAGACCATTAGTTACATAAAGCCCTCCTCCTCTGCAACACTATTGTTTCTGCAAATCCGACAGTGTATTCGCTCCTGGCGAGCTCCATTTTTTATAGGCCATCTTTGTGCCCACACTAACCTCCCTGGGCCATTGGCGACAGGCAATCACTTGGCAGATTTGGCCACCCGATCCTTCGCAGCACTAACTCTAAAAACAGATCCGCTACAAGAGGCCACGGCTGCACATGCCCTTCACCATCTAAATGCTCAAACTCTCCGCCTTATGTTTAAAATCACGCGTGAGCAGTCACGACAGATTGTGCGCCAGTGCCCTTCCTGTGTATCTCTCCTGCCTGTGCCTCACTTAGGGGTCAATCCCCGAGGACTAGTCCCTAATGCCATCTGGCAAATGGACGTCACTCATATTCCGTCCTTCGGACAGCTTAAATATGTGCATGTGACCATTGACACTTTCAGTGGGTTTATTTGTGCCTCAGCCCAGACTGGAGAGGCCTCAAAAAATGTCATTGCTCATTTCTTGCACTGCTTTTCTGTACTAGGCAAACCGCAGCTAATAAAGACAGACAATGGTCCAGGACACACTGGAAAAAAGTTTGAGAATTTTTGCAAGAAGCTGCAGATTTCCCTGATATCATACAGGGATCCCCTATAACCCTCAAGGGCAGGGGATAGTGGAGCGAGCTCATCTCACGCTTAAATCATATATTCAGAAGCTCCGGACAGAAAAGGAACTGCACCCAGCCTCGCTTTCCCCTAAGGTGCTACTATCTCATGCTTTGTTTGTTGTGAACTTTCTCATACTGGATAAAGAAAAACGCAGCGCAGCGGACCGTTTTTGGCATACTTCCACCAGTCCCACTTATGCAAAAGTAAGGTGGAAAGACCCTCTGAGTGGTATATGGAAGGGTCCCGATCCAGTCCTTATATGGGGCCGAGGGTCAGCCTGCATATTTGATGGTGCTGGTGGTGTAGCCCGATGGCTCCCTGAACGGCTGCTAAGGCAGGTCGATGCACCTGCTCCGGTTGAACCAACTTCCGCCCAGAGGATAAATGAATCCTCTGAGGACAGTGTCCCTTCTGCTCTCTCCTAGGCAAATGCCACTGCCCTGGAATTCGCTTCTCCTCATTGCCACCGCATCCTCAACTGCACTGTCCTGGCTGAAAATAAAGAAACCTCCGTCAACAGGGGATCTGCCAAAGAAGATGCGATCTCTACAGGTTGGCAGTAGGAACCCCCAGACAAAGGCCTCTAGCCTTTGTAAAATATTCTGGGGCCACATCAAGGATCAGGTCCGAAAAGGAGAAAATACCCCCAGAGTGCCCTATACTTTCTTTTCCCCTAAAAACCTATTCCTGGCAGTCCTGTTCTGTATTCCCATAGTAAGTGAAGGTGAACATGTCTATTGGACTTACATCCCTCACCTCCACTTTTACAGGTTGTGGATTGGACCATGTCAGGACCCCGTGTCTGGACTAACAATTCCCTTCTTTTACCCTCCCCATGGGATTCACAGATGCCTCAGTTGCCGAATGAAGAAGGAACACCTTTTAATTTTTCTATAGGATACTCACTCGATCCTGTTTGCATTGGAGTGCCTCCCTGTCTCCCTCTTCGCCCTCAGACTTGGATTCACTCGAAGCCCCTAATCTATACTACCCCTGATCACTCGAAGCCCCTAATCTATACTACCCCTGATCACTCGCAAAAAGCATTCTTTCACACACGTATTCCTGGATTTTCTCTTACACGTATTCTTTCCATTGATGTTACACCCACTAACTTAACCTCTCTAGGTCAACCTCCCATTCCAGTTTGTGAGTTCATCTCTATGAAAGATTGGAAAGGCTCTTCCAGGGAGTGGACGGAATGCCGGTCCCCGCTGGGCAAACTATCTTATCGTAAAGGTTATGAGTTGATAGATTGGGGACCTAAAGGCAAGTTCGTCCCTGACTGTGCTGATGATTCTGATTATATTAAATGTCATTTTCTCCCTGCAGTCGAATGGACTATCACCCTTTTTAATTCCATCCCAAGAGTATACATCCAGACCCAAAAACTGCTGGAATGGCACGACTGGGGATATGCCCCGCCTCGCCCTCGAGCTATATGTAATGGAACACTCTATCCGGAACACACTGACTTATGGAAGGTGGCTGCAGCTTTAAGCCCTGGCCATTATTGGGATGGTTACTTGTGGGGCTCTAAGCAGTTCAATTTTACCTATAATATCAGTCATAGCTCCTCTTTCCACATGCAAGCATGTGTTAAGCATCCCTATGTGTTTGCTCGTGGCACCCTCTCTTTTGACTCGGCAAGAAAAAGGGTTGCTTGTCGTGATTGTGCCTTATTCACCTGTCTCAATTCTTCCCTCTCAATCCAAGATTCTCCCTACAGTATAATTTTGTTAAAGGCCAGATCACATATATGGCTGCCAGTGAACCTGACCAGAGAATGGCAACGCTCCCCCGCTGAAGGGCTCCTGACTGAAGTCGTGACACGACTGCTCCGGCGTTCCAGACGATTCCTTGGGCTCCTGATCGCAGCTGTCCTGGGACTCATTGCTGTAACCACTACTGCTGCTGTTGCAGGAACAGCTCTTCAAACCTCGGTCCAGACACACGATTTTGTCAAAACATGGCAGAATGACTCTCACCACCTTTGGACAAGGCAGGCCACTGTCAACCATGATACTGAGCAACGATTGGACATTCTACAACAAGCGTTACTTTGGGTCCAGGGCCGGGTTGATACCTTAGAGCAACAAATGAAACTGTTTTGTGACTGGAATAGTTCCTCTTTCTGTATCACCCCCCATAGATATAATGGGTCCGCTTACACTTGGGAAAAAATTAGATACCATTTGCAAGATCTGAAAGGAAACATGTCTTTAGACACTCTCGCCCTTCAGAATGAGATTGTTCGAGTGTTTAAGGATAAACTCCCAGGAGTTCAGTATGAAAACTTAGCCCAGGGCATTGCAGAAGCATTACAGGGTCTTGACCCTAGGTCATGGTGGCAAAGCATTACCCATGCTATCGGTAGTGCTGGTACAGCTTTATTGATCATGTTCATTCTATTGGTTTTAGGATTTTGCCTCCTTCATAGAAAAGTAGCTGACACTAAATCTGCGACCCATCGGAACTATTATGACCTTTGGCGTTTTGTAAACAGAAAAGGAAGAGATGCTGGAATATAGCTCTAAATATTTTAAGTCTGACCTTGGATAGTCCTTTCTCCTTTGCTATAAAGACTTTAGATTTATCTGCTATCAGCTTTATCTGGTATTAAAGTCAAGCCTATATAGGTTCACTATCATGCTTGATTTGCAGAACGCTGACGCCTCTGTTCAGATTCATACCTCAACTTCCCCCAGTTCTTTGCCTTGAGGATGCCGGGCTCCCAAGGATTTCTTCTAGTGGATCAGGTTGCCAGGCAAAGCACTGCAAGGGAGGGCTGATACCCGGGCCCGGCTCCCTGTGAGGTATTCCGGTATAGCATAGAGGTTACTCCAAGACTAGGGACTGATGGGGCCTGTGAGGAGCCCCCTGCATAGACCCGATCATTCCCTCCCTCCTCTCCCTGCAAAAATGGAGTTTTTTTTGTCACAAGGGATACCGGACAATGCCTCCCCTGACCACAGTTAATTTAAAACAAAACAGGGGGAGATGTAGGAAGCCATATTTCAATCCTGGCTCTTATCTTCAAGTAAGACAGAGCCTGGCACTTCTCAAACAGGGGCCTAATTAAAACTTCTCTAACAAGGTCGCCGTTACTGACCTTACTGACCTTACCATTCCATTAGCCGATACTCGTGCCTGACATGATAGATGAACATGTCACAATCTGTGATTGACTACTGTTTGTACGGGGTCCGGGCACGCATACCACTACCTGCCTCCTAGCAGGCAAGTATAAAATGCTGTAGCTGCCAGTGAATAAAGCCTTCTCTTTTTCTCCTCCTTCCTTCTGTCTCTGCGTCTGTTCATTCGGCTGCGTCCCCTCCTCAGCCCCACCAAGGGTCCTACCTGCTGGACAGGGCGGGCCCTCACACTCGGGCACCACATGTGCTCGGCCACGTGGGCACAAGCAGCACATGGGCTCAGGCAGCATATGCGCGCCCTTCCTTTGTTCAAGGTGGCCTTTATAGGGCTTCTCCAACTTGCCCCATGTGGGGGCTTCTTCCCAGGTAAAAGTCCATTGCTAAGGAGGTTACCAGGGAGGTTGGGAGTGGTGATGGCCTTCTTTGGGGAACCCCCTGGGGACGGGTCTATTGTCCTCAGGGTCTGCTGATGGTTTCTTCCGGGTCTTTTGTTTTCTTGAATCTGCACATCTTAAAAGTCCCCTTCCCAGAGACTCTGTTAAATCTCAATTTTCATTGCCAAGGGCCTTTCCCTATCTACCTGCCTACATCACTTACTGCTTAATATATACATAGATATGTTTTTTACTGATTATTTTTTACTCCTTTATTCTTTTCTAGTATGTACAGTTAAAGTTTTTAATTGCTGGTTTAATTACTATTATGTACACCTCATAATATTTGCAATGCAATATTTTAATGTGTTATAGGTTTGTTTTGTTTTGTTTGGGAGCCACACTCAACTGTACTCAGGATTTACTATTGGTTCTGCACTCAGTGTACACTCATGATGGACTTCAGGGGAAAGGTGTGGTGCCAGGGATTGAACTCAGTGGACCTCATGTAAGACATGCTCCTCACCTTTATACTACTTCTACTTTATGTTTTAGTTTTAATTTTTAAAAGTTCTACCGCATGTTATCTGAAACATGAATTATTTAAGAATTTGTTATCCAATTATAAAACACAATTTTATTTTAATTTTTATTGTGTTATGGTCAGGAAATATGGTCTATTCTTTCTAGATTTTAAATTTTTAAGAGCATTGGTTTAAGAATGTTGTTTAAGCACATTACTCTATATATTTGAAGACATTGGATTCTAAAATATAAAACAATTCATATTTGCTCATGAACTGAAATTTATTCTTAATGTTATTAAATTCTCTTTTTTTGTTTGTTTTTATTAAAAATCTTATTAAGGCAGCTTGCTTTACAAAGTTAATTATAGTAGAATTTCTGGCTTGCAATATTCCAACACCTTCATAAGTATCAACTTCCCTGGCCCACTGTCTCCAGTACTCACCCCTACCTCTCTCCTTCACAGTCACATTTTTTAATTTGATTGTTTGAGTTTGTATCTAAGATCCAGTGTGCTCACTCTATGGTTTAGATACACTCATATACCACACCTCTATAGTACTCATATGTTCAAGGTCCTTGACCCCGCCACCTCCATCTGTCTCTTCTTCCTCCCTTGTTATTCTTATTTCTATAATCTAGGCTCCAGGGTAATCTAGGTATCACCTCTACCTTGCACTCCCTCATCCTCTTATTATTCTTTATCCTGCAGATGGGAGATCATCTGCGCTTGTCCTTCTTCTGACTCACTTAAGTAAGAGGATATCCTCCAGTTGCATGGCAAGTTGCAGTGAATAGCATGATTTCATCCTTTCTTGAAATTGCATAATATTCGTGTGTGTATACCATATATTATTATTCACTTGGATACAAAGGTTGGTTTGTTATTCTAGCTATTGTGCTAAGGGCAGCAATATATAATGGTGTAAATATGTTGTTCTGAATGAGTGCTCTTGTGTCTTGGGGATAGGTACAAAAAGTAAAATTTCTTGGTCATTTCTAGCTCTGTTTTTACATTTCAACAAATAGTCATGCTTTTATCTATAAGGATTAAACCAGACAACATTCTCACTAGAAATGGAGAGACACTTTTCCAACACATTCCTGCCATTACATATTTTCCCTGATTTTTTAAATAGAAATTTATTTTTATTTTTAATGAATCACTATGAGGTACAGTTACCTACTTACAAATGTTCATGATTATGTTTCAGTCATACAATGTTCGAGTACCCATCCCTCTACCAGTGGCCATTCTCCACCATCAACGTTACCAGTATCCCTCCCGCCACCCCCTCATCCCCACCTAACTCTGTGGCAGGCACATTCTTTTTTACTCTCTCTTTCTCTCCTTTTTGTTTCTCCTGATTTTTGATATATGCCATTCTTATTGGTGTGAGAAGATACCTCGTCATCTTAATCTGAATTTTCCTGATAATTCATGATATTGAGCACTTTTATGTCAATATTGGCTTCAGTGTTTTTTAAAAATTAATTTTACTGTTCATTCCAGCAATGGTTGGGAGGTGTGTATCAATCTGTTATCATAGACATTACTTTATCTAGCTTGTTTTGTGATTCAGTCACTCCTATTGAAAATGTCTACGTGAGTATCCTGTTGTAGTACAGAGAAATATATATGGACAATTTTATCTTGATGAATAGAATTTAGCAGGTAGCATGCCCTCAATACACTATTGGCATATAACCTTCCTCTTTACTCTTGATTCTGTTTTTCACTGATCATTATTCTGTGATTTATAATACTATTACTATTGATTTCTTATGCACATAATTCCAAAACCACAACCTTCAATCTCTCTCCAAGAACTCCAAAGTTCCTCGCCATGTTTTCCAACTCATTTGTGTGGTTATTATGTTTCTCTCAACATATTCCATTAAGATATTTTTGCTACTTTGCTGTGTAATTTTAATTTTCACATATGACATATATCATGCTGTATCAATCCCTGTCCTCTGAATGACTTTTTGAGGGTCAAGTATTTTGGCCTGCAATTTGGCAATGGAGCCAACTGGCCACAGAAATATCTGGTATATCAAATGCTCAATAAACATTCAGGTTAAAATCTATTTAAATTGATATTATATTCAAGTTCAACATTGTTCTGTACTTTCATTTTATCACTGTCATCCCTTTGCTCATCGATTTGCCAAGTGGGCACAAGTAATGGCTCCATTATGAGACTTACTGTTGCTGTTTTAGGAATATCGAATACGCCACGGGTAGCTTGCCAAGTTCTGCTGTGCAGATGGGATACTCAGAGAGCTTGCCGGGGTTCTCTGAGAGGGACAGAGAAATCGAACCGGGGTCGCCTGTGTGCAAGGCAAAAGCCCTACCCACTTATACTTTAGCTGTTATATATTAATGGTTTTCAGAGTATAATTTCTTTCCTCATTCACTAAAGCAGTTTTATTTGTAAATTTGTTTTATTTTATGTTATTTTATCTATTTTTATATCACATCCAGTGGGGCTCAGGGCATACTCCTGACGTTGTGCTCAGCGATCACTCCAACAGGTGTCCAGGGTGGTTCCAGGGGTCAGTCTCTTTTTTTTTTATAATTTATTTATTTTTAATTAGAGAATCACCGTGAGGGTATAGTTACAGATTTATACACTTTTGTGCTTATACTTCCCTCATACAAAGTTCGGGAACCCATCCCTTCACCAGTGCCCATTCTCCACCACCCGTAAACCCGGCGTCCCTCCCACCCTCCCCACTCCCATCTCCCCCCCACCCCACCCTGCCACTGTGGCAGGGCATTCCCTTCTGTTCTCTCTCTCTAATTAGCTGTTGTGGTTTGCAATAAAGGTGTTGAGTGGCCGCTGTGCTCAGTCTCTAGCCCTCATTCAGCCCGCAACTCCCTTCCCCCACATGGCCTTCAACTACAATGTAGTTGGTGATCGCTTCTCTGAGTTGCCCTTTCCCCGGAATGTGAGGCCAGCCGCGAAGCCATGGGGTCAACCTCCTGGTACTTATTTCTACGGTTCTTGGGTATTAGTCTCCCACTCTGATATTCTATATACCATAGATGAGTGCAGTCTTTCTATGTCTGTCTCTCTCTTTCTGACTCATTTCACTCAGCATGAAACTTTTCATGCCCATCCACTTAACTACAAAATTCTTGACTTCCTTTTTTCTAACAGCTGCATAGTATTCCATTGTATAGATGTACCAAAGTTTCCTCAACCAGTCATCCGTTTTGGGGCATTCGGGTTTTTTCCAGATTCTGGCTATTGTAAACAGTGCTGCGATGAACATACATGTGCAGATGTTGTTTCGATTGTACTTTTTTGACTCTCTGGGATATATTCCCAGCAGTGGTATTGCTGGGTCAAATGGGAGCTCAACCTCTAGTTTTCTGAGAATCGTCCATACTGTTTTCCAAAAGGGCTGAACTAGCCGGCATTCCCACCAGCAGTGTAGAAGGGTCCCTTTCTCCCCACATCCTCTCCAACAGCGGTTGCTTTTGTTCTTTTGGATGTGTGCCAGTCTCTGTGGTGTGAGGTGGTATCTCATAGTTGTTTTGATCTGCATCTCTCTGATGATTAGTGATGCAGAGCACTTTTTCATGTGCCTTTTGGCCATTCGTATTTCTTCCTTGGTAAAGTTTCTGTTCATTTCTTCGCCCCATTTTTTGATGGGGTTGGATGTTTTCTTCTTGTAGAGTTCAACCAGTGCTTTATATACCATTGATATCAACCCCTTATCTGATGGGTATTGTGTAAATATCCTTTCCCATTCTGTGGATAGTCTTTGGATTCTGGTCACTGTATCTCTTGCGGTGCAGAAGCTTTTTAGTTTAATGTAGTCCCATTTGTTTATCTCTGTTTTTACTAGGTTGCTTAGTTCCGTGTCACCTTTGAAGATACCCTTATCTTCAATATCGTGGAGGGTTTCGCCGACATTGTCTTCAATGTACCTTATGTTTTGTGGTCTAATGTTGAGGTCTTTAATCCATTTTGATCTGACTTTTGTGCATGGTGTCAGGTCAAGGTCTAAACCCATTTTTTTGCATGTGGTTGTCCAGTTGTGCCAGCACCATTTGTTAAAGAGGCTTTCCTTGCTCCACTTCACATCTCTTGCTCCCTTATCAAAGATTAGATGATCATACATTTGGGGTTGTGTGTAGGCATATTCCACCCTGTTCCATTGGTCTACGGCTCTGCCTTTGTTCCAGTACCATGCTGTTTTAATTGTTACTGCTTTGTAGTAAAGATTGAGGTTGGGGAGGGTGATGCCTCCCATCATCTTTTTCCCAAGAATTGTTTTAGCTATCCTTGGACGTTTGTTATTCCATATGAATTTTAGGATTGCTTGATCCATTTCTTTGAAGAATGTCATGGGTATACTTATAGGGATCGCATTGAATCTGTATAATGCTTTAGGGAGTATTGCCATTTTGACAACATTGATTCTCCCTATCCACGAGCAGGGTATATGTTTCCATTTCCTCATGTCCTCTTTGATTTCATGGAGTAGCGTTTTGTAGTTTTCTTTGTAAAGGTCTTTTACTTCCTTGGTTAAGCTGATTCCGAGGTACTTGATTTTCTGGGGCACGATTGTGAATGGGATTGCTTTTTTCATGTCCCTTTCCTCTGCCTCATTGTTTGCATATATGAAGGCCATGGATTTTTGGGTATTGATTTTGTAGCCTGCAACTTTACTGTATAAGTCTATTGTTTCTAAGAGTTTCTTAGTAGAGGTTTTAGGCTTCTCTAGATATAGTATCATGTCGTCTGCAAATAGTGAGAGTTTGATTTCTTCCCTTCCTATCTGGATGCCCTTAATCTCTTTTTCTTGTCTAATAGCTATCGCAAGTACTTCCAGTACTATATTGAAGAGGAGTGGTGAGAGTGGGTATCCTTGTCTTGTGCCCGATCTCAGAGGAAAGGCCCTTAGTTTTTCCCCATTGAGGATTATGCTTGCCGTAGGCTTGTGATAGATGGCTTCGACTATCTTGAGGAAAGTTCCTCCAAACCCCATTTTGGCGAGGGTTTTCATCATGAAAGGATGTTGGATCTTGTCAAATGCTTTCTCTGCATCTATTGATATGATCATATGGTTTTTGTCTTTACTTTTGTTGATATGATGGATTATGTTGATTGATTTCCGAATGTTAAACCATCCTTGCATCCCTGGGATGAATCCCACTTGGTCGTGATGTATGATCTTTTTGATGAGTTGTTGGATCCTATTTGCTAGTATTTTGTTGAGGATCTTCGCATCGGTGTTCATCAGGGAAATTGGTCTGTAATTTTCTTTCTTAGTGGTGTCTTTGTTTGCTTTTGGTATTAGGGAGATATGTGCTTCATAGAAACTGTTTGGGAGAGTTCCTGTTTTTTCAATTTCCTGGAAAAGTTTGAGGAAAACAGGCAATAGGTCTTCTTTAAATGTTTGGAAGAATTCGCCAGTGAAACCATCTGGGCCTGGGCTTTTGTTTTTGGGGAGGTTTTTGATTACAGTTTCAATTTCCTTAACATTGATGGGTCTATTCAGGTACTCCAGGTCTTCTTTCTTCAGTGTTGGGAGATTGTAGGAATCAAGGAATCCATCCATTTCTTTTAGGTTCTCCTTTTTTGTGGCGTAAAGACCTTCAAAGTAGTCTCTAATGATCTTTTGAATCTCACTGGTTTCTGTTATGATGTCCCCCTTTTCATTTCTGATTCGATTTATTAGAGTTTTCTCTCTTTCTTTCTTTGTGACTTTTGCTAGCGGTTTATCAATCTTATTTATTTTCTCAAAGAACCAACTCTTTGTTTCATTGATCTTTCGGATTGTTTTTTTGGTTTCGATGTCATTAATTTCTGCTCTAATTTTTATTATTTCTTTCCTTCGGTCTGGTTTGGAGTCCTTTTTCTGGTCCTTTTCTAAGGTCTTGAGTCGTGAAGTCAAGCTATCTATGTGGGTCCTTTCTTCCTTCCTGAGGAATGCTTGGAGAGCTATAAATTTTCCCCTTAACACGGCTTTAGCTGCGTCCCATAGGTTTTGGTAGCTCGTGTCTTCATTCTCGTTAGTTTCTAAGTATCTTTTGATTTCTTCCTTGATTTCCTTCCTGACCCACTCATTGGCCAACATTGAATTGTTTAGTTTCCAGGTGTTTGATTTGATTTTCCGTGTTTGTGAGTGGTTAGCTTCTATCTTCAGCGCATCGTGGTCTGAAAAAATGGTTGATACAATTTCTATTTTTCCGATTCTATTGAGGTATGTTCTGGGGCCCAGTACATGGTCTATTTTAGAAAATGTTCCGTGTGCACTGGAAAAGAATGTGTATTCTTTCTTTTTGGGGTGTAAGGCCCTGTATAGGTCTATTAGGCCTCTCTCTTCAATTTCTTCTTTCAGAGTCAGTGTTTCCTTGTTGAGTTTTGTTCTTGTGGATCTATCTAGAGGCGACAAGGCCGTATTGAATTCTCCGACTACAATTGTGCTGTTAGTGATGTCCTCTTTGAAGTCTGTTAGGAGTTGTTTTAAATATTTAGCCGGTCGTTCGTTAGGAGCATATACGTTTAAGAGTGTGATTTCTTCCTGTTGTACATATCCCTTGATAAACAGAAAATGACCTTTGCTGTCCCTTTTGATCTTTTTCATCCTAAAATCTATGTTGTCGGATACCAGGATGGCCACTCCAGCTTTTTTAAGGGGGTTGTTTGCTTGGAGGATTGTTTTCCATCCTTTGACTTTGAGTCTATGTTTACTCTGTTTGTTCAGGTGTGTTTCTTGCAGGCAACAGAATGTTGGGTTTAATTTCCGGATCCATTTTGCCACTCTGTGTCTCTTGATAGGTGCATTTAGGCCATTGACATTGAGAGAGATTATTGTGATGTGGTTTTGTGTCATCTTTCTGTGGGATTTGTTATTCTTATGGGGCTCCTCCTTGTCTTACAGTAGCCCCTTTAGACCTTCTTTCAAGATTGGTTTTGAGTCTATGAAGGACCTGAGCTGTTGTTTATCCGAGAAGTAGTGTATGGTTCCTTCGAGTTTGAGTGAGAGTTTAGCCGGATAAAGTATTCTTGGTGAGGCATTCATTTCGTTGAGTTTTTTCACTATGTCCCACCATTGTCTTCGGGCTCGGAGGGTTTCTTCTGACAGATCGGCCGCAAATCTGAGGGGTGCTCCTTTGTATGTGATTTCCTTCTTTGACCTTGCTGCTTGCAGAATTGTGTCTCTATCCATGGTATCCGCCATTCTGACTATGATATGCCTTGGGGTCTTTTTATTCGGGTCTCTTTTTGCTGGTACTCTTCGGACTCCTTGTATCTGGATGCCTGCCTTCTCCAGCTCTGGGAATTTCTTAGCAATGATATCTTTGACTGTGTTTTTTTTCATTGGGGTTGCTTCCCTGCGGTTCTGGTACTCCAATGATTCTTATGTTGTTCCTCTTGAAGTCATCCCCCAGGGCTCTGATTCGCTCTATAGCCATTTTGAGGTCTTTGGCCATGATTTGTTGTTGTCTATAAGCTTTCTGCAGCTCATCTTCCAGATCACTGATTCTGTCTTCGGCTGTAGTCATTCTACTGTTGAGGGCTTCTAGAGAGATTTTTATTTCATCTACCGATTGCTTTATTTGTGAGACTTCCGTTCGAAGGTTTGAAATTTCTGCTCTCATTTCTGCTCTCATTTCTTCCTGTATTTTCTTGGTAGACCGTTCCAGCGCTTCATTCATCTCCTCCCTTAATTTATTGGATGTCTGTTCCATATTTGCTTGGAGTAGGTCGACTCTCCTCCAGATTTCCTCTCTGAATTGTTTATCTGAGAGGTCGTAGATGTTGGGAGCCTCTTTTGAGGTTTCTTGTATCTTTTCTTCTCCCTCTCTTCCTGGAGGGGATTTTCGCTGCTTCTTCATATTGTTATGGAAGTATAGGATTGGAACTTTGTAGGTGTTTATTCCTCCTACCTCTTGCTGAGAGAAGGAGGGGCTCTGTTTGTGCTATTTCTGATGGCAGCTTTATTCCTATTCTAGAAGTCTTCCTTACACTCAGCCTTTTCTTTGTGATTGATGTTGGGGTCAGTCTCTTGCAAGGCAATGTACTATCTCTCAAGCCCAAAGTTTTCTTTATATTTTTGTAACAGTATCTCATATCTTATGTTGCAATTTACAGTACTACTGAACACTTTGTAAGAAAATTAGTATATGCTATCCAATTTTTATAATTATATTCTTCTTCCCCCTTCTAGCATTATTTTCCTTGGAAACTTTTTAATAAAGACCTACATTTGCTGAAGAGCTTTGAACTTGCACTTGATATTATGCTCTCTGGTTTGCATATTTGAATCTCTTCAAATAAGTTTTTCTCTTATGTAATTTTTCTTAGTCAACTTTTAATATATATAATTTTGCATCTCTAGTTTAATATCTGTGACTGCTTTGTTTTTACTTTGACTAGGCCCTCTAGAAATCCCTTGAGTTAGTGCGATGGCAGAGTCTCTGACTTCCTTGTCTTAAATGGACTTACTTTGATCTCACTTTTAACACCACTTTACCTAATGTATAAAATTTCAGATTGCTCTTATTCCTCAGAACATTAAAAACATGTAAGAAAAACTATTTTAAAATTTTATTTTATTAAAGAACTATGCTTTACAAAATGATTCATAGTCGGATTTTAGTCACAATGTTTCAGCACTGATCCCACCACCAGTGTCAGTTTCCCTCCAGACTCCCTCCCATCCTCACTTTATCCCTGCCCTGTCAAAGACTACCCATGCCTAATACTGCTATAGGTACATTTTTAATTGTTTTTGTTTTTGGTCACACCTGACGATGCTCAGGGGTTACTCTTGGCTTTGTACTCAAGAATTACTTCTGGTGGTTCTCAGAGGGATTGAATCCGGTTTTATCACATGAAGACCAACATGTTTCCAGCTTTCCTATAACTCCAACCAATATTGACACGTTTTTATATTTTATTTATACACCATGTTTTTCAAAGTTATTCATAATGCAGTTATTTTGGCATTCAATATTCCAACACAATCCCACCATCAGACTGACCTACCTTCCAGCATTGTCTTAAGTTTCCCACCCACCTCCCAAGCCTAAACCCTTAATGGATGTAAAGTAATTTATTATATACTGCCTTTTGCATCTAACTGGCTAATGAAATTACTGAAAAATACTCCAGTAAAAGAAAATTTGTGAAAATGGTGATATCTTACAGTGGGGTCATGTAGTCATTGTCTGAGGGGTTACTAAGCTGTTTCTTGCTAGTTGAGACTTCTGTTACTGTTTCTGGTTATAGATCTTAGTTATCTTCCACACTACTTTCTCATCTGGTGTGTTTCTACTGATGTGGAAGCTGTGCTCCTAGTGGTTGTCAGTATTGTGGAATTTGGAGGTTTTTCACAGCTGCATATGCTGCCGCATGCTACAGGAACTTCAAGATCAATGGAACTGTACTAATTAGTTTACATGGGGATGGATGTGGGATCTGGGTGTAACTAATGGGGCTTACAGAAGTATGGGGAATGAGGAAAGACTGTTCTACCCAACTCAGAAAAAAACCAGAGACCCCTAAAACTCATGTAACTGGAATTTTTGTCAGTTTGGTGTGTATGCAGAGATTAACCTTGAAGCAGGGAAGTCTGCTATTGGCATGGTGGTGAACAGAGCGTGAGTGCATCTTAGGAGGAGAAGTAGGCTTCAGCAGGGCAGGGACTAGGCCTGCCCCCTTCCTGAGAGGGTCCTAGAGTTTTCAGCAGGAATACTAGTGTATCCAGTAATTTGACCAGCTTGACTTGCATCTCTCTTGAGATTTAGTCATGAATCTGTGAAGCTAGGCCATGAGTTACTGATAGGCACATTTTTCAGTTTGGTTGTTAAAGACCGGATCTAAAGTTTTCAGTGTTGATGACTCTGTGATTTAGCTATGCCACTTATTTACACCATGGATATAGGCAAATCCCCTTGATCTCTCCTCCCATTGCTTCCTATCTGTATCTTCTTCTTCCCCACCACCCCCAATTCCAATCCTTTTCTGTTCTTCTCTCCCTATCCTCTAGTGTCAATAGTAATCTAGGCATACTCCCTTAAAAACATTGCATTCCACCCTTTAGTTATCCAATATACCACATAAAAGTGTGATAATTTCCCCTGCTTACTTCATTTAACATAGTGTTTTCCAGTTACATCCATGTTAGAGTAAATTGTATGATATCATCATTCCTTACAGCTTTGTAGTACTCCAGTGTGTATATGTACCACATCTTTAAAATCTAGTCATCTGACATTGGACAACTAACTTGATTCCATATTTTAGCTATTGTACTCAGTGCTGTAATAAATAATAGAGTGCATATGACCTTTTGAATGGATGCTATTGTGTCTTGGGGGAAGACACACAGAAGTTAAACTGCTGGGTCATATGATAACTCCATGCTTAGTTGACTTAGAAATCGCCATACTGCATTTATTAGGCTCAACCCCTAATAAATACAGTATGGCGATTTCTAAGCCAATTAATAAAAAAACAAATAAATACAACCAACATTTCTACGAGCAGTTGATGAGAGTTCCTTTCTAACCACATTCCTGCCAACACAGATAGTTTCCAATAATTTTGATATGTGCTTTTTCACTGGTATGAGATGGCATCTTGTTATCATCTTGATTTGAATTTCCTTGATAAAAAGTGATGAAAAAGCTTTTTCATGTGTTTGTTTGCTATCAACTGATTTTCCTCAGATAATTCCTTGTTTATTTTAACTGCCCATTTTTGGATAAAGTTTTATACTTTTTTTATTATTATATCTTCATGAGGACTTTAATTACCCTGGATATTAACCCTGTATCTGAGGCATTGAAAGCAAGTTATTTCTCCCATTCTGTCAGCTCTTTTTTTTAGTTTTAGCCTGTGTTTCTTTAGCCATGCAAAAACTCTTTAAATAAAATTAATGTTTGCTTTGTTCATTTTTAATTTTGTTGCTTTTGCCAATAGCGTTCTATCATTAAAGACACCCGGAGGAGGCAGGAGCAATAATAAGATGGTAGGGCACATACCTTGCATGTGGCCAACCCAAGTTTGATACTTGGCATCCCATATAGTCCTTGAAGTTCATTAGGAGTGACCCCTGAGTGCAGAACCAGGAGTAAAGCCTGACCACTCTAGGTGTGGACTAAAAGTCATTAAAAAAAGAGCTGGAGGTCAGGATCTTAGAGCATTCTGACTACATTTTTCTCAATGTGCTTTATAGGTTTAGGTCAAGTTTTAACAGGTTTTCTCTGATTTGAATTGACTCTAAGTTGTGAGATTAGATCCAACTTTGATTTTTATGTGTGAGTATCATATAAAAGCTATCCCATCACCATTTGCTGAAGAGGCTGTCTTTATTACATTTCATGTTCTCAGCTTTTCTGTCAAAAATTAGCCAAATATAAGTGGTCCTTGGATAATTTTTTTAACCAGGTATTAGAGATTCTGTCATTAATATAGTACCACACTGTTTTGATCACTATGGTTTTTAAGTATAGTTGTATAGTGTGGTTCATAGTATAATTATGTAATGAGATGCTTCCCACTATCTAACTTTTAAATATGGTTTTGGCTATTGGGGTCTTTGTTATTACATACAAATTTTATTTTGATAGCTCCTAAGTCCTCTGAATTCAGATAGGGATTGCAATGCTTCAATGTAGTAACATAGATTGGAAGATATTTTTTAATAATATTGCTTCTTTCCATCTATAAGCATGTAATATTTTTTCCATTTCCCAATGTCTTTGATTTCTTTCTAATGTTTTGAATTTTTTTTTTTTTTGCTTTTTGTGTCACACCAGGAGTTGCACTGGGATTACTCCTGGATCATGTTCTCAGGAATTATTCCTGGCGGTGCTCGTGGTACCACACAGGATATGGGATTCTGGGAATTGAATCCAGTTCGACCTCATGCAAGGCAAACACCCTACAAGATGTACTATTGCTGTTTTGAATTTTTTCATTGTATAAATTTGTAATTTCTTCTGTTAAATTGATATTGAGATACTTGATGTCTTTGGACACTATTTTAAATGGAATTAGGCTCTTTTATCTCTTTTTACTTTGATTCATTATTTGTATATAGGAAACTGACAAATTTTGTGTATTGACTTTGTTGCTGGGAACTGTGTTATTTTGGTTTATTATTTCTAGAATATTTTCTGTGGACTATTTTGGGTCTTCTGTGAATAAAAATATGCCATGCACAAACAGAAATAATTTGATGCCCTCTCTACCTATTTGTATCCCTTTATTTTCTATTCTTGCCTTAGTGCTACTGCTAGAATATCTTATAAAATGTTGCATGAGAGTGGAGACAGTAGTGAATATCCTTGACTCGTACCTGATTTAAGCAGGAATGCGTTTAACTTTTAACCATTGACAATAATGCTGGCTGTGTGCTTTTTAATTTTTTTTTTAATTTTTATTGACTCCCCATGATATAGTTACACACTTTCATGCTTTCATGTTTGGGTTACGATCACATAATGATCAAACACCCATTCCTCCACCAGTGCACATTCCCCACCACCATATTCACAGTATGCCCCCTTTTTTCCACCCTCCCCCTGCCTCCATGGAAGACAATATTCCCCAAACTCTCTCTTAAAAAGTTGTGTGCTTTTTATAGATAGCTGTTACTATATTGAGGATGGTTTCTTCCAGCCCAATTTTGTTGAGCATTTTTATCAAGAATGGGTGTTGGACTTTGTGAAAAGCTTTCTCTGCATCTGTTGATCATATGATTTTTTAATTTCACATTCCATTAATACTGTGGATTATGTCATTTGATTTCCATATGTTGAATCATTGTTTCATTCCTGTGATAATCCCACTTGATTATGGACCATGAATATTTTTCATATGCTGTTAGATTTGTTGAGGATTTTGCATCAAAATTCATCAAGGAGATTGGTATGAATTTCTCTTCTCTAGAATGTCTGCTTTCTGCCCATAGGAAACACAACTATACTCACAGGATTAAAATAGACTTAGAGTAAATGGATGGAAAACAATCATACAAGTCAATGTAAGACAAATAAAATTAGGGACAGATATATTTATATCAGACCAAATTCCATTTAATAACAAGTATTTAGAGACAGTGCTCGATGCTGCTTATTCATCAAGGGAACAGATCAAGAAATATTTATGACCATGTTTAATATATCATCATTATTTGTGGGCCAAATCAAGTTCATGAAACTTTTTCTCACAAACCAATAGAAACACACTGAGGAGTCAGCCATCCCCACCTGATCTGCCCAGCTCAACGCAGGTAAGTACTGAAACCTGCCCATGAAGAGGGAAGTGAAATCAGCCATCTCGGCTTAGCTTTCTTCAGCTCAGCTCATAGTGCTTATTGGGTTCTGCAAAGATCACTAAGAACACTAAGTAAAGCAGTACAGAAACCTATTAGGCTTAGCGAGTGAAGATACTAGGCCAGATGACCCAATTAGTAATAATGAACTAAAGGATCTCTCTGATAAGGAATTTAGAATGGAGCTATTGAGGATGCAAAGGGAGTTCAAAGAAACAATGGAATGCACTACAAGAGATATGAGAGAAGAAGTGAGGATGATAAAGATCAAAATATGCAAGCAAATATAGCAGATCTGTAAAACCTGGTAGTTGAAAATAAAAATCTCACCGGAAGGCCTCAACCAGCAGAGTGACAGCTGCTGAAGGCAGAATCAGTGGGCTTCACGATAAGGTGCAGGGAATCGTCAGACAACAGCAAGTTCAAAAAAGCCTCAAAATGAGTCAACAGCTGACAAGAGAACATCAGGAGGAACTCAAGAGTAAAGGCATAAAAGTCATTGAGGTTCCAGTGGGGCAAAAAGAAAACCCCTATGAAGAAGCAACTGTCAAAATTATCATTGCTGAGAAGTTCCCAGAGTTGAAAACCATTTGCACCCAGATCCAGGAGGCCAGAGGGTAATAGCTAAAATAATTCTAAATAAAAACACCCAAGATGCATCATAATCAGAATGATGAAAAGCATAGATAGAGATAGTATACTGAAAGCAGGTAGATCAAAGAAGGGAATTAGGGAATTATTTACAAAGGAGCAACCTTAAGATTTACAGCAGACTTATTAGATGAAACCCTGCACACCTGAAGACAGTGGTGGAATGTAGTGAAAAAAAATAATGAAATGAATATCTCTCTCAGAATACTTTACCCAGCCAGAGTCTCATTAAGGAAACAACACACAGTTTCACAACATCACAGGAAATTCAACACTCAAAATCATTATTACAAGAACTAAATGGACTACTATAAGATAAGACAAGCCCCACAAACACACTGACACCTGGAGAAAGATGACATAAAACCTAAAACAATAATCTCTCTGAATATAAATGGACTAATCCACCAATTAAGAGACACAAAATGGCAGGATGGATTAGAAAATTGAACCTCAAATACTCTGCTGCCTGCAAGAAACACATTTGAGCAGTCAGACCAACATGGACTCAAAGTCAAAAGTTGGAAAACAATCCTTCAAGCAAAGAACTCCCTCAGAAGGCTTGAGTGGCCATACTAGTTTCAGATAACATACACTTCAGACTAAAGAAGGTTATAAGATAAAGTGAAGTCCATTTCTTAATTATCAAAGATTATATACATCAGAAAGAACTCACCACCTAAACATAATGCACCTAATGAGGGACCGGCAAAATTCATAAAACAATCGATAATACACTTGGAGAAATAAATGAGAGTAGCACAATAGTAGTTGGAGATTTCAGCACTGCTTTGTTAGCACTTGTTAGATCAACTAAACTAATGCTCTGCAAGGGAATACTTTTTTTGAGTGAAGAAATGGAAGAGAGAAGATTAATGTATATATGTATATATATGTATATATATACATATATATGACTTTTCATCCTCAATAAGCTGAGTACACATTCTTCTCCAGCGCATATGAAACATCCTCCAAGATAGACCACATGCTGGGGCACAAAACTTATCTCCATAAAATTAAAGCAGAGAAATTGTATTAACTCTCTTCTAGACCACAAGGTATTGAAAATAAAAGTGCATCAGACCCAGAAACATATAATCAAATCAAACACCTGGAAATGAAATAACTCACTACTGAACAACAAATGACTTAAAGAGGAAGTCAAAAACAAAATCAAAAGATTCCTGGAAACAAAAAAGAATGAGGACACTAGCTACCAGAACCTGTGGGACACAGCAAAAACAATTTTAAGAGGTAAGTTTATGGCTCTGCGAGCATTCAACAGAAAGGAAGAAAGGGACCACACAAATTAATTAACTTCACAGATGAAGACCTTGGAAAATGACCAACAAAAGAAGCCCAAACAAGGAAGGAGGAAGGAAATAATCTTAGAGCATAAATTATAAAGCTACTATTCCCCCCACCCCCATCCCCCCCACAAACACACATCCAAAAGATCAATGAAACCAAGCCATGGTCCTTTGGAAAAATAACTAAATTTGAGAAACCACTAGCAATGTTCACAAAGAGAGAGAGCACTCCAATATACTGAATCAGAAAAGAAGGGATATCAAAAAAGGGACCAATAAAATTCAATGAATTGTTAGCGATTACTTTAAGAATCTTTATGCTACCACACAAGCAAATCTTGAAGAAATGGCTAAATTTCTGGATTCCTAAAACCTCCCAAGACTGAACCAAAATATCTGAACAGATCTATCAATATAAAGGAAATTGAAGCAACAATCAAAAGTCTTCTCTAAAACAAAAGCCCAGAATCTGATGCATTCACTAGTAAATCATTTAAAACCTTTAAAGAAAATCTACTGACAATCCTTTTCAAGCTTTTTTATGAAACTGAGAAAATGGGAAAAATTCCCAGTTTCCATGAGTCAAATATCACTTTGGTACTCAAAGGAGATAGACACACAACAACAAAAGGAGGGGGGGGAATTTATAGGCCAATATTCCTGATGAACACAGATGCATATATCCTCAGCAAAATAGTAGCAAACGGAATTCAATGACTTATCAAAAAGTTTGTATACCCCAACCAAGTAGGATTCATGGGAGGATCCATGGGAGGCAAGGATGGTTTAAGATTCACAAGTCAGGGGCTGGAGCGACAGCAAAGCGGATAGGGCATTTATTTGCCTTGCACGTGGCTGATCCAGGTTCGATTCCCAGCATCGCATATGGTTCCCCCAAGCACTGCCAGGAGTAATTTCAGAGTGCAAAGTCAAGAGTAACCCCTGTACATCATGAGTGTGACCCAAAAAGAGAAAAAAAAAAGATTCACAAGTCAAACAACATAATACATGATATCAATAAAAAAAAAGATAAAAACCATATTATCATATCAATAGATGCACATAGTGCATTTGACAAGATTCAACACCCATTCATAATAAAGAATTTCAAAAAAGGGAGTTGAAGAATCTTTACTCAACATAGTCAAAGGCATCTACCAGACTTCCACAGCAAACATTTTTCTCAACAGGGAAAAACTAAAAGCCTTCCATCATGTTCAGTCTATAGTCTACTTTTGGTACACAGCTTTCAACCCAAGTGGGTCCTCCCAACATTCTCTACTAGGTGTTCTCTTCTCTATCTCTGCTGCCTTTTCCCCCAGCATGTGAGGCCAGTTTCCAAGCTGTGGTGCAGAACTCCTGGGTCTCATCTCTGCTACTCTTGAGTGTTAGTGTCCCATTCTACTACTTTATATTCCACATATGAGGGCATCTTTCTATGTCTGTCTCTTCCTTCCTGACTCATTTCACTCAGTACCTCTGTTGCAAACTACAACATACAATAGGAGAGAGAACAAAAGGGAATGCCCTGCCTCAGAGGCAGGGTGGGATGGTGGGGGTTGGGGTGGGGGTGATGGTAGGGATACTGGGAACATTGGTGGAGGAGAATGGGCACTGGTGGAGGGATGTAAACAAAATGCAAACATGAAAGTTCATAGGTTTTTAACTGTACATCACAGTGATTCACTAATAAAAATTAAAAAAAAAAACTAAAAGCCTTCCCTTGAAGATCAGGCACTAGACAAGGTTGCCCACTCTCGCTACTTCTATTCAATAAATTAATGGAAGTAGGTTACATAGCAGTTAGTCAAGGAAAAGATAGCAAGGGTATACAAATAGTAAAGGAAGAAGTCATGCTATCATTATTTACAGCTTGCATGGTACTATATTTAGAAAATCCTTAAAAGTCTACAAAAAAAAGCTCTTAGAAACAATATGTTAGTAAAGTGGCAAGTTAAAATATCAATACCCAATTGTTGTTTATTAACCTAGCTGTTTCAGATTTCATCAGTAAATTGCCCCTTTTTCTCCCCCTAGAGAAACTTACAGTGCTTTTATGAGTTTATCTTAAACCTTTCTTTTGTGCTTTACCTCTCATTCTGTTAACTACTCAATTCTACAAGTCAGGATTGGTTAATTAAAAAGTAAAATCTTCTGGTGACTTTGAACTTTGTATCTGTAGTGAATTATTTGCTTCTCTCTTTCCCCTATAGCCTTCACATATTTTACTATAGAACAATGTTCTTGCTTAAACACAGAAAGACTGTTCATGCCATGCTCCTAATATTTGGGAGATAATTGACTCTGAAATATAATTACTCTGGGAACCCATCATATTTACTTGACATAAACCTCAGTTGCCCTTAGATTGATAGTCTCTAAAGCATTATGCAGTTTTGATAAAAGCAGTTATGACTTAAGATACAGGATTCCAAGAGGTAGGAAAAGCTAAACCGACCTGAGAACTTAGTCTGGGATTTACAGTATAAACCCTTCCAGCTTCTTACCCTTGGAGCCCGGAAAACTAAGCTTTGGAATCTATATATCTTACTGTGTTTATCCAAATAACTGCAAGTAATCGCTTCTTGGCCTTTTGGCTAAGATCAAGTGTAGTATCTGTGTAGTATTAATAAGTAATAAGCTTAATTGTTTAATATGTACTAGCACCAAGGGAAAGAGAAAAGCAATATTGATTTTTATCACCCCTGGGCAGATTCTTCAGTAAAGCCTCTGGGAAACAACACTCTCCTTGAGTTAATCTCAAGAGAATTGTATCCATCAAAACTCTCTACCTCTGTAAGTGATCAATTGCAGCCATGTGCAGTCCTGTACCTTGACCCTTGTTGCATGAATATTTCTGTGGTCAGAAGCACTGTGACACGGAACACATCAGAGATGTATGTCATGGAGGGCATAGGTTCTCTCTGACTCTGTGACAAAGGTAGAGAACCCCCATTTTCCCCCATAATGATCCTTTTGTTGATCATGGGGGAAAATGTTCCTGTCTGTTGTATGGTCTACATGGGCTCACCCTGATTGCTCAGTCCATCCCCAACAGACCCTCCTCAGATATTGAAGAGCAGGGCAGGTTAAGAGTCAAGAACTGAAGGGCAGGTTAAGGGTAAACCGCTGAAGTTGCCCTTTGTAACTACTTGACTGCTTTGAAAGATGTTTTCAGGACCTACAGCTGGGCAGGACTCTGTCACCAAATGGGCCAACAAACTGCCCCTAGGAACTGTAAACAAACATCTGCTCAGAACTGTCAACAAATGTTGAAATTAGCATATTAAGTGAAATAGGTGTGGTTTTCCCTTTTGTATGGTTTTCCTTTGATCCAATACCTGTGATTTTCTTTGATATGTATGATTCTCCTTTGATTCAATACATGTAATTTTCCCCCAATATGTGTGATCCCCTTTGATATGTGAGATTTTCATTTGTCAACAAATGTTTAGATATGCAAATTAAGTGACCTATGTGATTCCCTTTGATATGTGAGATTTTCATTTCTCCCCCAAAAGGGTATAAATACAGCCTGCTTTTTGGAGGTCCGGGCCTTCAGTCATGCCACGCTATTGAGGCACAATTGAAGGTCCCAATATAACTATATTGGCTTAAATAAACCCCATGCATTTGCATAAAGAGTTGTCTTGGTTTTGTTCTTTTGTCTCTCCGAGCCTCCCCCGGGCAGAGATCTGCCGCCCCTAACAATATCTATATAGGTATTTAGCTTTGGAATTAAACGGGACATTTTGACCATCTATATATGACTCCCTTTTCTCTTTGAACCTATACAGGGGAGGTAGTTCTGAGCCACCAAAAGCACCACGCACTTGAATTCATATCTGGTGTTCCTGGATGGTAGCACTGAATTCAAACCTTATCATCCATGTTTGTTCTGTACAATGTAGGATAACATGGGGTTTGTCCTTTTAGCCTTGCCACAGGGAACTTAGTTTACCTTAAAGCAATGTCCTTTCTGTATGGACACAGGAAGACAGTTAATATTATGCTTTGTAACTTGGGAGCCTATTGACTCCAATAATATTTACTCCTGGGCATCTGCTTTCTCAACTCAGTTGCCCTTAGTTTCTAGAACCCCAAAAGCAGGGTCCTGACGAGGGATGGAATGGACCCAGGGCAAGCTGTGAGCTACCTTGGCATCAAAATGGGCCAGGCCAAAGCACCACAATACTCAACTATAAGTTGAGAGTATGATCATAGACGAATGCTGTCATGATCCAACAGTAACGAAGAGACTAGGACCTACTGGGATCAGGAAGACTCACTTGGCCTGAGGACTGTGGTCTGGAATATATAGTTTGGAAGAACCAAACTTTAAGTCTGATATATCTCTTACTGTGCTCATACAGAATGACGTTGCTAGAAATATTAGAAGGAAATTTACTATAACCATTTAAGTGGATTACTAGCGGAGGAAGGAAGAAAGAGACACACCCTGACACAACCTTGTTTGGACCCCACCCTTGAACAGATCTCCTAGTAACCTCCTTAGATGAGATTTTGTTAATCTCGAAAAATGGTCTTACCCTTCATTGTTGATTTGGTAATGTTCAACACACTTTTGTGTTACTGCCCTATGTAATTTCTATATAAACTAGGACTGTAACAGACAGCAACAAGAAGAAAGAAGAAGGGAAAAGAAAGACACATGAGAGGACACAGGGAGAAGAACAGAGAAGACACAGAAGCAGGGCAGAAGACACAGGGAGACAACACAAGAGAAGACACAGAAGACACATGGGAAGACACAGAAGTGAAGGAGACAAAACAGACAGAAGACACAGAAGAAGAGACAGAGAAAGGTTGAAAGAGACAAGAGGAGAGACTTCAGAGACAGACAGACAGAAGAGAGCACAGCAGCACACACAGAAGCAGAGCACAAGGAGGAGCTGTCCCGATCCAATCCTTACACAGTGGCTCGAGAACACCGAATGCGAGCGGCACGTGAGAGAGAGAACTGCCCTGAGTGCCCTCAAACAACAGAACAACACAACATCATTGCATCTCCCCCTCCCGCGCAGGCCATTGTAATTTTTTATAGTAAGTAAATTATAAAAGAGAAGAAAGTTATATTTGAAAAACTATCCCATTCACGACTGTGCTCCAGAAAGCAAAGTACCTCGGAATCAGCTTAACTAAAGAGGTGAAGGACCTGTACAAAGGAAACCACAAGTCAATACTTCAAGAAATAAAAGATGCACAAGAAAATTGAGTCACATTCCTTGCTCATGTATTGGTGAATTAATATTGTCAAAATGACAGTACTCCCCAAAGGATTATAAAGTTTCAGCGTGATCCCTGTAACGATACCCATGGTAATTTTCAAAGAAATATATAAAACTCTCCTGAAATTCATATGGAAAAATTAACTGCTCCCTGGACAGCTAAACAAATCCTTGGTAAAAAGAAGTTGGGATGCATAAACTACCCCAAATTGATGTTTTTATTACTACAAGATAGTAGTAATTAAAAAAGCATGGCATTGGAAAAAAACAGACCCACAGACCAGTAAAATAGAGATTAATATCCTGACACTGATCCTAAAATATATGATCACTTAATCTTTCACAAAAGAGAAAGAAATATGAGGTGGATCAAGGAAAGCCTTTTCAACAAATGGTGCTAAGAAAACTGGACAGCTACATGCCAAAAAAAGTGAACTCAGATCTTTAAAGCTATATACAAAAGTCAGATACAAATGGATTTAAGACTTCGGTATCAGTCCTGAATCCATAAGGTTCATGGAGGAAAACGTAGGCAGAACCCTTGGTGACATTGAAGCTAAAGACTTCTTCAAAGATGGAGCACACTGTCCAAGCTAGTGGAAGTGAAGATAAACAAATGGAGCTACATTAAACTAAGAAGCTTCTGTACTTCAAAAGAAACCATGACTAATTCACATACCTACGGAATGGGAAAGATTATTTACTCATCTGCTAAGGAGTTAATGTTCAAGATATATGTGGCACTGTAGAACTTAAAAAGAAAGAAACATTAACCATATCAAAAAATGCAGAGAAGAAATGAACAAAATCTTCTTCCAAGAAAAACACAAATGTAAAAATGACACATGAAAAACTGCTCTACACTGCTAATAATCAGGCAGATGAAATTCCAAACTAAAAGGAAATATCATCTCACACAACAGAGACTGGTACACATAAAAAAAAACAAGAACAACTAGTGCTGGCATGGATTTAAGGAGAAAGGGATTCTCATTCATTGTTGGTGTGTGTGCTCTCTGGTCCAACCTTTTGGGAAAACAACATGGGCATTCCTCAAAAAACTAGAAATTGATCTTCTGTAGGACCCAGCAATACCATTTCTGGGAATATACCCTGGGGTGCCAAAACATGCAGCAGAAATGTCATCTGCACGTCTATGTTCATTGCAGCATTAGCCACAATAGCCAGAATCTAAAAACAATCTGTGTACCTGATAAAAGACGACTGGTTAGAGAAACCATAGTACAACTACACAATCAAATAATATCACCAAAATGAAGTAATTAAATTTGATTATAAATGGGTGGACATGGAGACTATAATCCTTAGTGAAATGAGTCAGAGGGAGGACAGACATAGAATTATTGAACTCATTTGTGGGATATAAAAAACAATAGCATGGCATGAGACTAATACCCAAGGACAGTGGAACAAAAGGTTATAAGGAATAGTCCAGGGTTGGTCCAAGCTTTCCACAAGTGTGTGTGGAATAAAAAAGTAGAGTAGGATAAAGAAGGGACCACTATACATATGAGAGTCAGAAATGATTACTCTGGACAAGAACTCAATGCTGAAAGTAGGAATGCTACACACATGATAACTTTTCAGTAGCTGTATTGTAAACTATAATACCCAAAAAGGGAGAGAGAGACAGAGTGAGAGAGAGAGAGAGAGGGGAAATGGCCTGCCATATAGATAGGCATGTTAAGGTTAATGGAGAGAAACTGGGGGCCACTGGTGGCAGGAAATGTACACTGCTGAAATGAGCCAAAAGGAGAGGGACAGACAGAGATAATGATACTCATTTGTGGGATATAAAAGCAACCTAATATGAGACAAATGCACAAAGACAGAGGAAACAAGGGCCAGGAAGATAAGTCCATGATTGGAAGGAAGCCTGTCTCAACTGCTGGGGTTGAAGTCAGTTGGGATAGAGAAGGGTCCACTGTTGGATAACTCCTTGCTGCTCCCGCAGGGAGCTTAAGATTTATTGAGCCACTCCCACAACAGAGAAACTGAGGCACAACTAATAATCCTATGTTGCTTTTCTCTTTCCTTTAGGTCATTTGTATGGTTTATTTAGCAATGTCCCTTTTGTATAGACACAGAAGACAATTGATGCATTAAGTGATCGGTTGACCAGTCAGAAGCATGGCGATAGAACACTCAAGAGGAATGTACAGAGCATGGGGAGCCAAGGCTCGTTCTGGCTCGAGGCAAAGACTAGCTGGCAGAGTCCTCCTTTTATTCTATTTTTTATCAGTTACATCCTAATGACTTCATCACAGAGAAAGACTCACTAAGAGAGTATAAACAATTATAGGATGAGCATTTGTCAAAAGAACATCAGGGTATACATTGTATTGTCAAAGCTATGCTGTCAAAGCTATGTTGTTATGATTTAAAATGTCAGAGGAAGCTATTGAACCAGGCATGTAGACTTTACAGGTTACATCTCCCTCGTTCTTGTGGTCAGTTACACATAGGTCAAAGAGAAGGCCCATACTGATGCTTGAATGTCAATCCAGATTAATGATGTGTAAGAGAGGAGAAACTGCTGCCTTGTACTGCCAAGATAATGTATGACTAGGGGGTGTATGAGAGCATGCTGTACTCCTCCAGGTCATCGGACTCACAAGTTTTTAGCTTGCCCACTTAGTGAGAACTGGGGCCTTGGTCCTGCTTCCTTCTTGCAGGGCAGCGTCCAGAGGCTCATCCTAATGTTCTGGCTTAGCATCAACATCAATATGCAACATGGGAGTTGATTGACTCCAAAATAATATTTACTCCTGGGCATCTGTAATTACTTGACTTATGCCTCTGTTGCCCTTAGTTCCTAGCACTCCAAGAGCATGGTCCCAATGAGGGACTGATGGACCCAGGGCAAGCTGTGAGCTACCCTCGCATTGAAATGGGCCAGGCCAAGCACCATAATACTTAACTATAAGAGCTTGGTCATGGACAAACTTGTCATGACCCAAAAGAGGTAACTGAATAAGGACTCTGCTGGGGATAGGAAGACTAACCTGGCCTGAGGACTGTGGTCTGGAATATATAGTGAGATATTCTCAGGAAGAATCAAACTTTAAGCTTGATATGTCTCTTACTGTGCTCATACAAAATGACATTGCTAGAAATATTAGAAGTTAATTTACTACTACTAGTTAAGTGGATAACTAGTTGAGGAAAGAAGAAAGTGACACACCCTGCCTTGAGTAGATCTCCTAATAATCTGGAGTAATCTCCTTAGATGAGATTTTGTCCTTGAGTTGATGTTGTGGAGGAGTGGCCTTACCTCTCTTTGATGGTTTGGTAACGTTCAGCCCCACCTTTGTATCCCCATCCTACATGATTTCTACATAAACTATGCTGTAAGGGGCTGGGGGTGTTCAGTCACTGAAGAAGACAGGTCAGAAGCCACAGAGTCAGAAGGTGAGAAAAGCCAGATCGTTAGGAGTTGTCAGAAGGTCAGTTGCCGAAGTCAGATAGTGAGGTTACAAGGTCTAAAAGGTCGCAGTGATCGCCGGGGTCAGAAGCTCAGACCTAGTTATGAAGTTACAGAGTTACAGGGTTACAAGGTTGCAAGATTACACAGTAGCTGAATTCAGGTCAGACGGTCAGAAGCTTGGTGAGAGGTCAGATGGTCAGAGACAACAGCCGACTAGAGACCATGAGACAGACAGAGAGAGAGACAGAGACTGAAGGAGAAGGACAATGGCATGGACGGGAGACAAAGGTCTTAAGAGAAGAGCACAAAGGCACACACAGAAACAGAGCCCAAAGGAAGAAGATTAAAAAGAGAGCACAGCAACAAAGAGAAGACAACAAGGAGAGGAAGAGCAAAACTGAGACTTTGGAGACTTGAGATCTGCAAGAAGATGATGGAACTCCGATGACTGAGACTATGGCCGTAATGACGACTATGTCTGCACCGTAAAGGGAGAGATCGGATGAGGCTGGGGAGTCCGCCCATCACCCATCCTTCTCCTGTGGGTCCTGGAAAGTTCCTAGAGAGGCCGCTCCCAGTCCACCAAATGCTGCCCCCCGCATCCTGTCTGTGCACAGGCCTGCCTTTGCCACAGTCCACCATTCTGTTTCTCACTTCTTATGTATCGTATCATGTGTTGTTGAGTTGAGACCAATAAAAACTCAGCAGATCACTATGACAATGATAGTTGGAAATGATCACTCTGGGTAGTGTATATTGAAAATAGGTTAAGGAACAAACACGATAGCTTCCCGGTACCTGCATTACAAGCCATAATGCCCCAAATGAGAGAAAGATACAAAACAAAACCTTTAATATGATATATATGGACAATTAATTTTGACACAAAGAAACATTCAAAGACAAACCCCCATATATATGGACAGTTAATTTTTGATAAGGGATCTGAGAGCAAAAATTAGAGTAAATATAGCCATTTAACAAATGGTGCTGAGAAAACTGAATAACTACATTTAAGATATTAAATCTGGATCCATATTGTACAACTTACACAAAAGTCAATTCCAATTGGTTCAAAGAGCCAATCAGAAACTAATGTACATTGAGGTAAATATAAGCAGAACATTGAACACGTGGATCTCAAAGGTGTCTTCAATGATCTGACACTACTGGCAAAGACAACAAAATAAACAAATGGGATTACATAAAATTAAAGACCTTCTACACAGTAAAAGAAACATGGGTTAAAGCTAAAAGACAGATAACTTGAATGGGAGAAATGCTTATAATCAACACATCAGCAAAATGGGTTTATATCTAGGGTATATATTGTCTTTACAAAGATCTGAAACAGGGGCCGGAGCGATAGCACAGCGAGTAGGGCGTTTGCCTTGCACTCGGCCGACCTGGGTTCGATCCCCGGCATCCCATATGGTCCCCCAAGCACTGCCAGGAGTAATTCCTGAGTGCAAATCCAGGAGTAACCCCTGAGCATAGCTGGGTGTGACCCAAAAAGCAAAAAAAAACACAAAGATCTGCAACAAAAAATCCAAGAAACCCAATCACAAAACAGGAAGAGGAAATGAACAGTGTTCATCTGAGGAATACCAACAGATTACCAACAGGCACATGAGAAAATATTCACCATCACTTATGAAATCCAAATCAAGACAACCATGAGATACCATCTAGCCCCAGTGAGAAAGACAAATATCAAAAGTACTAGGGACAATCTGTATTGGTGGGGCTTTTGTGAAAAAGGAACTCTTATTCATTGCTGGTAGAAATGATCTCTCATAAACCCATGTGGAAATAGTATGGAGGGTTCTCATAAAATATAAAATAGAACTGACCCAGCAATTCAACTTTTGAACTTCTACCCACAGGACAGAAAAACACTCTCTCAAAAGGAGAAAAGAACAGCAGCAAGTCTTCTCTAAAGATTTCATAGAATTTACCAGGAAATCCATTTGGACACTAAGTTTTGTTTTTGGGGAGATTTTCAAATTACCATTTTTAAAGTCCTTGCTTGCGGTTATGTCTTATCCAGGATTTTAACTCACTTTTTTTTTTATTAGGAAATCACATGTTTCTAAGAATCTGACTGTTTCTTCTAGGTTTTCCAGTTGAACAGAATAAAAATGTTCAGATTAAGCTCACATGATGTTTTGGATTTCTGAGCAATATGTTTATTATTTCCCTTTCATTTATGATCCAATTTACGTGAGTACTTTCTCTTTTTTTCTGACATATCTAGCCTAAAGCTTGTCTATATTGTTAATTCTTCTGAAGCACCAGCTTCTGGTATCACTGACTGTTTCTTCACACTGCTTTCTTGGTTTCTATATTTTTTTGTTTCATTAGTTTATTCATGCTGATGTTCTTTTAATTATTTTGTTGTTGGTTCTCCAGACATTTAAGATGTGCATTTAAGTTGAAGATTTTATCTTTTTTGCCATTTTCTTGCTATGAGTGCCTCATATACATATCACTTCTCACTTGTCACTTGTCATTCCATTGAACTTTGATTTGCTCGAGTAGGCACCAGTAACGTCTCCATTCATTCCTGTAGCGTGCTAGTGTATCCCAGTGATACATGCTTGCTCCAGGAACAGGAAGAGCCTCAAACCAGGGTTTTGACAAAGTCTGATCATCTCTTTTGTGGGCAGCCATGAGGTCTTTTGACATCTCGTGGAATCCACCCTGTAACAGCTCTAGTACAGCCATTGTCTCTAAATCACATTACGTGTCCGGCCCATCTGATTTTTGATGCCCTGACAAACGAGACAGTGCCTCTGATTCTTGACCATGTACAGAGGTCAGAACTCTGGATTCCTTCTCTCATTTGAGTAAAACGTGATACTCAAAGCATAACTCTTTCAATTCCTCTTGGGGATACCCAAATAACGTTCTCATCCTGCTTTCGTAAGGCCCAGGTCTCTGAGGCATATGTTAGTACAGGAAGGAGAGTGGCATCGAAAAGATGTGCCTGGAGCAGGAGGTTCTTTGTCTTCTTAACCACTTCTTTGACACTCTTGAAGGCATTCCACATTGCTCTCTTTCTCCTGTGCAGTTTGGTTATTCCTCATGTTGAGTTCTCGACCCAGGTACACATAGCTGCTGCATTCGGAGATGTTCATTTCATTGAGAGCAAATGGAGCGTCAGAGACTAGTTCATTTTTCATTAGCATCATCTTGTTGAGATTCAGCTGCAGTCAGACCTTTCCACACTTGCAGTCAAAGTTGGCCAGCATTTGTGCTGCTTGGCTAATGTTGGCATTATGAGAATGATGTCATCATCAGAGCAGAGGTGGTGTAATTGCCAACAGTCTATCTTCACTCCCATTCCTTCCCATTCCAGTCATCACATGACGTTCTAGAGGGTGGCACTGAAGAGTTTCGGTGAAATGGTATCACCCTGCTGAACCCCACTCTTTACATCAATGATCACTTCCTTGTAGAATGGTGAGATCCTGGTGGTGAATCCACAATACAGCTCATGGAGGATCTGTTATTTAGCAGAATATTGTTCAGTCTCAGTCTCAGAGTTTCTTTACAATTTTTTTTTGAAAGCAGGCCAAGCATTTTTTATTTATTTATTTTATTTTTTATTTTATTTTATTTTATTTTATTTTATTAAATCACCGTGTGAAAGATTACAATGCTTTCGGGCTTAGGTCTCAGTTATACAATGCTGAAACAACCGTCCCTTCACCAGTGCCCATATACCACCACCAAAAAAAAAAAAAAAAACCACACAGTACACCTCCCATCCTGCCCCCCCACCCCCTACCTTGTAACTGATAAGTTTCATTTTACATTCTGTTTACTTTGGTTACATTCAATATTTCAACACAAACCTCACTATTGTTGTTAGGAGTACCCCACTAGATTCAGACCTACTGTGAAGACAAATAAGGTCGCGCGGCCACTACTTTAACAAGAAGTCCAGGGAGATTTCTTCCAGATATTAGATAATTGCAGGCTTGAAAACCCAATCTGTGGTCATCTTAATATGGCGGCCACCGCGCCCTTCATCCCCGGAGAGAAAGAGGCGAGAGAGAGAAATACCTTTCCCCTCCTGGGCGGGCACGGGGCCGAGGCTTAGTTCTCAGGCTGGAGACATTCTGCGAGGAGTTGCCCACACCGAAAGAGGTTTTGCTGGGTCTGGATTCACGCTTGTACAGCTGCGGAGAGGCCGCACATGCGTGCAGTCCCCGGGATCACATCTCGGCGGTCTCAGAGTTTCTTTGCAATTTTTTATAGTTTATTTCTATCTCTGTGACATTGTGGTGTGACATTGTGGTCTGATAGGATGCTTGATCTGATTTTTATGTTTGTGAATTGATATAAGTTTGTCTTATGTTCTGATATATATCTAACCTGAAGGACATTTAATGAGCATTTAAAAGAATGTGTGGGGATGGAGTGATAGCACAGAGGGTAGTGTGTTTACCTTGCATGCAGCTGACCCAGGTTTGATTCCCAGCATCCCACATAGTCCCCTGAGCAGGCCAGGAGTAATTCGTGAGTGCAGAGCCAGGAGTAACCTCTGGTATCTCTGAATGTGACCCAAAAAGTGAAATAAATCACTTGTCACTTGTATCACTTGTCGTCCCGTTGATCTTCCATTTGCTCAAGCGGGTGCCAGTAACATCTCCATTTGTCTCTGTCACGTGCTACTGCAGCCCAATGATATCTGCTTGCTCCAGGAACAGGAAGAAACTTAAATTGTTCATTCAGGGTTTTGACGAAGAAATCTGACCATCTAGTAGTCTGATAAAGTATGTCTGTTCCAGCTTTGTTTTTTTACCACTGACTTTCCATTCTTTCACTCTGAGTTTGTGTCTATACTGTGATTTTTATGTGTGTTTCCTATAAGCAGAAAATGGATGGGTTTTATTTCCTGATCCATCCCAACATCTATGACTCTTGATGGGAGTTTCATCTATTGACATTCAGGAATAGTATTAATATAAAGGGCTGTGTTGTCATTTTATTGTGTTGGCTTTTTACATCTATAATTGACTGTTTGCTTTATATATGTGACCTCTTGTAAGTGATATTTTCATTTTTATGAAAATATTATAAGTGATATTTTCATAAAAATGAAAATATCAAATTTATTTTGTAATTTCTTCCATTTTATATATTTCGAGTTTTGTCATCGTATAGTGTATGTAAAAATTTCCATCATTTTAAGTTTCATTATATATCACATTTAAAAATTAAATTTATTTTAATGTAGAAAAAGCCACAACTGTTGATATAATTGTAGAATTAAAACTGACCAAATAACAAAGCTCCAATATTAAAATCAATTAGTAAAAAAAATCAATTGATGTGAAAATTTTTATATCTGATTAGGAGGTTAAGTTCAAGCTTAAGAATGTATCCAGGGGTCATAACTGGAAGACTGCTTCATGAGCAGAGGGGAGAAGGCAGATGAAATAGAGAAGGGATCACTAATAAAATTATATCTGGAGGAACCAGTGGGATGGGAGATGCATGCCGAAAGTAGATAATGGACCAAACATGATGACCTCTTAGTGTCTGTGTTGCAAGCCATAATGCCCAAAAGTCGAGAGAGTGTATGGGGAATATTGTCTGCCATGGAGGCAGGGGGAGAGTGGGAAAGAGGGGGTATACCCAGGATATTGGTGTTGGGGAATGTGCACTGGTGGAGGGATGGGTGTTTGATCATTGTGAGATTGTAACCCAAACATGAAAGCTTGTAACTATCTCACACTGATTCAATGAATTTTTTTTAAATGTATCAGGGGCTAGAGCGATAGCACAATGGGTAGGGTGTTTGCCTTGCACACGGTCAACCCGGGTTCAATTCCCAGCATCCCATATGGTCCCCTGAGCACCGAGAGGAGTAATTTCTGAGTGCAAAGCCAGGAGTAGCCCCTATGCATCACCAGGTGTAACCCAAAAAGCAAAGATTAAATTAAATTAAATTAAATTAAATTAAATTAAAAAATGAAAAGAATGTATCCAGCTGTTTGTTGCTAGTTGAGACATGTGTGTTAATGGGTTTTGTTTGCTGAGTTTAGTACGTTTCTGTGTTACTTTCCCATCTAATTTGTGTGCTCCTATTGGGACTTCAGTATTGAGGAATTAAGGTGTATCCTGAGATTTCAGGATCTACAGTCTGGGCCAATGAGTTAACATGGCAGTGACTTTGGGTGTGGCGACAGGGCTTCTAGAGGTATAAGGTCTTGTGGGGAAGTATTCATCCAGATTTCAAAAAAACACCAGAGTTATCTGTCTAAATACTTGGTAGCTGAAAATTATTCGCAGCTTGGCATCCCTGAAGAGAATAATTTATGAGTCGTGGAGTTGAACCCTTGTAATGGCTGCAGTGGTAGGTGTAAGTGTGGCTGCTGGGATTTTGGTTTGGTGGGCATTTGGCCTGTGCACCTCCTGAGGTTGCCCAGGAATTTCAGTTGCAGGGACAGATGTTTTCATGAATGTAAGGTGCTTAGCATTCATCTCCTGGTAGATTTATTCAGGAATTGGTAGAGTAGACCTGGTGGTTTAGTCAAGAGGGTGGCGGCTGTAGGAGGTGAGCTTATATCACCTTCTTAATTTACACATAGAAGCATGCATTGTTCCTACTTCTTATAATTGTCAATAATATGTTGATCTGTTGACTACCATGATCATTAATCTACAAGTGTCTGAATCTCTAATTTTAGTAATGAATTAGGTATTTTTGAGAGGTATATTTATTACACTTTAGGTAGTTACAACAGTGTTAGGGTTTATAGTATTTAGTTCAAAATTACTGTATCCCACCACAACTATAGCTCCCATGACTATTAACTGCTCTCATCCTCATTTTGGTATTCTTTCTCCAAATTACCTCTAACCATAGCTTGGAAATTAGTTTTGCATTCTACACCTGAGGTTTTGTCCTTGTTCAATATTTTCCATTCAAGTACTTTGTCTGTTGTATCTGGGTAGGAAAAATTTACTGCTATCTTGGAATCTAAGATATGAATAATATTAGAAAACTGAGTACATCTCAGCCTTATGTCTATAGAATGTTTTGGTTTGGGAGGCTAAGTACAAACTATGAATTCTCTTTCCTTGTTAGTATGTACCTAAACCAAAAAACTAATGTGGGAAAAATTTTGAAGACTGAAAGGAAAACATTAGATAAGTCTATCTCTAGAACTGTTCTGTTCTGACTAGAGGATATTTGAAGCATTCAGAAGAGGTTTGACATTTCTAGAAAATTGTTCTCTTCCAGAATAGTAGCTAGGAGAAAATATGTCCAAAATTTTTTTCCACCAGCTGCCAGGATCTATTTAAAATGCATTTTCAAAAATCTAAACAACAACAGTAGAGGAAATGATTCTCATTTATTTTTTCTTATTGTGTTTGTGCTGTGTGGAATACATGATTTGTAAGTTAAGTGAAAATTGTACACACCTTGTATAAGAAATTCAAAATAAAATATCATCTTGTTTATAGTTTCTGAGTATAAATATGTACCCATTTGTGTGAAGACAAATTATTTTCCATATGGATTTTATCTATTGCCTTATTTCTAGATAAAAATAGTGATAATTTTACAAATATATTGGCAGAGTAGAGACAGCTCTTATTTAATGTCTGCCTGCATTGTAAACTATTTAGGTTTAAATGCAGGTATTCTTCAAATCAATATCTTGAAAATATCAATCACGCCAGATAAAATAAAGTATAAAAAGAGAAATGGTAAAAATGTGAACATATCTTATTTTCAAGGGACTGCATGCCAGGCTGTTTTCACTAGGGGTGTCCCAGAGGGGGTGGTGAGTGACACATTATAAGACACTTTCTACATATTTTCCATAATGACCACACCATATTTGATGGAGTTCAGACAGTAGGGAACAAATCATAGAGAGTAATATATATATATATGTATACATATACATATATATGTATGTACCTCTTGGAGAGCTCAGCAAGCTACTGAGAGTATCCTGCCCACACAGGCAGATCCTGGCAAGATACACATGGCATATTCAATATGCCTAAAACAGTAACGATAGGTGTCATTCCCCTGACTCTGAAAGAGCCTCGAATCATTGGGAAAGACAAGTAAGCAGAGGCTGATAAAAATCTCAGGACTGCGAGAAATAGAGATGTTACTGGTTCCCGAGTGAGTAAATTGACAAAAAAAAAATGGGATGAAAATGACAGTGATAGTTGTATAAATGAGTGAGACAAATCTGGTATTTGTCATTCTACACCTGACTTATTTAATTTAAAACAATATTCCCCAATCCATTCATGCCACAACAAACAGCAGATTTTCCTCTTTCTTACAGTTTAGTAGTATTCCACAGCTTCTTTATCCATTGATCTTCTATCCGAAATTTGGACTGTTTCCATATTCTGATTATACTACACAACTGAAATGACCATGTTGGTACACATACATCTTTTCAAATTAAGATCTCTGTGTTTGGGGGGTAGATGGAAGAAGTGGAATTGCTCGACCTTGAGAGAGTTCTATTTTAACTTTTTTGTTAGCTTTTGAGCCATATCTAACTGTGCCCAGGGCTTATTCCTGGTCCTCTGTGCAGAGATCATACCTGATAGGTCCAAGAAGTAAATATGTGCTGGGAATCTCTCCCAGAACAGCTGCATTCAGGGAAACACTTTGCCCTCTGTATATCTAGTCCTTCTTGGAAGACTACATCATGACTACAGAGCCACAGTAACAGCCAGGAGAAGATTTACAGACCAAGTAGCCAATTTTCTATGTACAGATCTGCCAATATGTAAAACCCATGTTTAGACTTCCTTATTTTCATCTAGGAATCAAAAGAAGAAAACATTCATTCTGCATGTTTTAATAATAAAGTGGAATTCCAGATTGGTCACACAAAACCGTTTCTCCACAGCCCCAAAGGGTTAAGCTAAAGTACCATGACAAATTTTCTTACTTATTTAAGCATCCAAAGAAAGTATAGCTAAGAAGTGGATAATAGTGAGTGTTAAAGCAAAGAAATAAATAAAGACAAGACAACTGTTCATAAATCACTTTTATGCCCAATTCTAAACTTGTTAAGAACAAAATAAATAAAACCTGGAATGTAAAATGTAATATAACATGACTGTATCAAAAACTAAGAAACTTCATTGGACCAAACAATTCTATTACTGTTTTTAAAATACTTTATATTCATTCTCAATTTGTTTTCTAAGTTCAAATATGCAACTTAATAAATACCTCCTTTTGCATGGAAAAGAAAATCTTGGGCGCAAGGCATCCTATATCCTCACATATATCCTCTTACTACCTGTTCTAGCACTTCACAGCTAACCATAATTCTCCACTCAGGAATTATTCATGGTGGTCTTGGGGGGTCCATAGGGAAAACTGGGGATTAAATTAAGTTGGCCTGGGAAAGGCAAGCACCATACCCATGGTACTATCACTTCAGCACCCATACCCTATTATAAAGTTTTATAGAAATCTCCATACTGCTTTCCACTGACCTAGACAATATTTTCATAAACACTGAATGAGGTTCACCATATTCTTTCCAACACCAGTTGTTTTCAAAAATTCAATAAAAGTCATTCTCTCTGTTGTGAGATATCTTATTCCTATTTTGATTTTTATTTATCAAATAAAAATGACAGTGGACATTTTTCGTATGCCCACTGGCCATCCATATGTATTCTTTTGGTAGGTAGCTGTTCATCTTCTCTCATTTTCTGAAGGGACGATTTTTTAAAAATTCTTGAGTATTGTGTGTGTTTTTTATGTGTTGGATAGTAGCCCTTTATCTGAATCATTGTATTCAACTATTTTCTTCCATTCAGTGGAGTGTCTTTTTATTGCAGGCCAAGTTTCTTTTTCTTTTAGTTTTATGTAGTGGGACTTGGGAGATCCTATGGAATGCTGTGAGAGAACACAGGTTGACCATATGCAAGGCAGCACCTTTATCTTCTGTGCTAACTCTTACTTATCAGTTTCAGTATTTAACAGGTGGTAATTTAGTTTTTTCAGCACCACTTGTTAAAAATTTCTTTGTCATATATTAACTGTCAATATATCTAAGAATTTCTATCTGAACCCTTTGTCTACTATCCTAGCTTTATTCCAAAACCACAATATTTTTATTGCTACAGATTTATGACATAATTGAAAATCAGGAAACCATTACATGTCATCTTGCTTTTTATCATAATTTCTTCGACTTTTAAAGGAATTTTGCTATTCAAGAAAAATTTAGTAGAGTTTTTTCTAACCACTTGAAGAATGTCATCAGCGTTATAATGGGGATTGCATTGAATCTCAATGTGCTAGGACTCATTGTTATTTCAAAACATTGATTCTTCCACTTCATGAATATGGAAGATTTTTGCATTCCCTGGTGTTCTTTTTTAATTTATTTTGATAATGACACAGTTTTCTATGTGTAAGTTATTTCATCTTTGTTATGTTGATTACTAAGCAGAATATTTTTATATATTATTTAAAATGGTGCTATTTTTATTCATTCTCTTTTATCTCATTTTTTGCATATAGAAATGCAACACATTTCTGTACACATAGCTGTTATTAATTTTTGTTTGTAAGAGTATTTCTAGTGAGTATTTTGATATTCTATATATGTGACTATGTCATGTGTCACCTAACTGTGCTTCCTTTTTGGATATTCCTTTTTGGACACTGTTCCTTTAAATAATCTCTTGTCTTTTTGCCATAGTTATAATTTCCAAGAATACATTGGAATAATAGGTGAAAAAAGTAGACATGCTTGCCTTAATGCCAGATGGAATGCTTCCAATATTTTATACTTCTGAGTATAATGTTGGCTGTAGGTTTGTTGCAGATTGTAATTGCTGTATTGAGAAATAGTCCTATAACTGTTTTGTTTTTATCACTAATGGAGACTGAATATTATCTAAATATTTCTCTGCATATGTTGATATTATCATACTATTTTTTCTTTACATTTTGTTTTTATGTAATAATACATTTATTGATTACTGTATACTGAACCATCATTATATTCATGAAAATGATTCCACTTGATCATGGTGTATTTTTCTTTTGTTATACTGTAAGATTAGGCTCCCTAGTATTTTGTAGAGAATATTTGAGTCAAAGTTCATCTGACAAATTTGTCTGAAATTTTAATTGTCTAATTATAATTTATGTGACATGGTTAGAATAGTATTAATTTTTATGGTCTTTATATACATATTTCCATAACTTTCATCCCCCCCAAAAGTGCCCAAAAGCCACCACCACTGTCCTTGTGTCACTTCTAGTTAATCTCTACCTTCCCCCTAACTTCACTCTTTCCTCCATGGCTTAACAATTTCACTTCTTCAGTCAAACACCGAAAGATTTTTTTATTACTTTATATTGTTTATTCTGGTTTTGTTTCTCTATATACCATAGATCAATGTGATCATCACCTATCTGTACTTCATCTAACTTATTTTACTGAAGACAATATCCTCAGTTTATTCAGAAAGCAGCAAAGTATAATATTCTAACTTTTCTTACAGCTGCATATTGGTCTGCAGGTTTTTTAAAAGAATATTTTTGGTATTAAGGTAATGTTCACTTCAAAGATGCTTTTAGGAAATATGACTATTTCCTTGGTAAGAGACTTGGCAAGAGACTATGGAGTACAGGAAGATTTTTTTTTGCTTTTTTTGGGGGGGGTCACACCCAGCGATGCACAGGGGTTACTCCTGGCTCTGCACTCAGGAATTACTCCAGGTGATGCTAGGGAACCATATGGGATGCTGGGAATCGAACCCCTACCAAGGCAAACGCTCTACCTGTTGCGCTATCACTCCAGCCCCCGGAGTACAGGAAGATTTTTAATTACTAATTCAATGTCTTTAACTGTGATTTGTTCAGGTTTCTACCTCCTGCTTTTCAGTCTTGGAAGGTTGTACATTGTAAGAGTTTATCCATTTCTTTTAGGTTCTTCAGCTAAGTGACCAAAGTAGCTCAGAGGAATATTGTACACTCAGATTCTCGTATTGCTGTAGTCAAGATTATAAACAGAAAACAACACAAATGGCTGAACTCAGGTGAAGATTTTATTTTGGAGGAGGGAAACCAGAAGGGAGCCTCCCACAAAGGTAAGAGGATCTCCTAAACAGGATTCCAGAGAAAGGTGAAAACCTTTCTCTTTATGTACATTCTTAACTAAAGGATTGGATGTGCACTTTTCATTGGGCTTAATGTTAAGGCAGCAGCAGAAGAAGAATATGTAAGAGTCTGTTGCTAGACCATTGTCAAGAAGAAGAATTTCGGATTCTTGAAGGTCTTTTCATGTTATTTTTTATTAAGACCTTCAGTTTTCTTGAAACTTTTCTTAGGTGATCCACCCTTAGGGGGTGGTGCCTCAGTTTTTCCATCTCCAAAGAGCTCAGGATTTGCACTTAAAAAGATAATCTTCATGTTTTGGGGCCATTTCAGGGCAGGTTAGGAGGAAGGCAATTTATTGTTAGTTATTGTAGGATAACATTGGTTTGCCCTTCCTCCCTGGCCACAGGGAGCGTGGGTTTGTTGATTGCTCCCCCAACCTGTCAGTTACCTTTGTCTCCTGATCAGATTATGCTGAGTTTAAATATTGTTTTTCTATTCTCCCTAATGTCCTTTACATGGTTAGTTATTTCAGGGCAATTACTTTTTGTATGGACAGAGGAGACTGTCATCCTGTTGCTCATCGATTTGTTCAAGCAGGCGCCAGTAATGTCTCTCATTGAGAGACTTATTGTTACTGTTTTTGGCATATAGCCAATACGCACGGGTAGCTTTCCAGGCTCTTCCCCGCGGTTGGGAGTTCACCTTTCATGTGGCCGATCCGAGTTCTATCCCTCCGCCCCTCTTGGAGAGCCCGGCAAGCTACGGAGAGTATCGAGCCCGCTCAGCAGGGCCTGGCAAGCTACCCATGCAAATTGGATTTGCCAAAACAGTAACAATAAGTCTCTCAATGAGAGATGTTACTGTCCCCGCTAGAACAAATCGATGAGCAATGGGATGACAGTGACAGTGACAGTGATGGACACAGGACGGCAGTTAATAAGACAAGCCTATAACCTGGGAATTAATTGACTCCAGATAATATTATTTCCTGGACATCTGCTCTCTGGACTTAAGCCTCAATTGCCCTTAATTCCTAGATCCCTAAAAGCAGGGTCTCGTCAAGGAACTGAATGGACCCAGGGCAAGTTGTGAGCTACCCTGCATCGAAATGGGCCAGGACAAAGTGTCATAATACTTTAACTATAAGTTAAGAACATGTTCATAGACAAATTCTGCCATGATCCAAAAAGTAATAACTAGATTCGGACCTGCTGGGGTTAGGAATGATTAATCTGGCCTGAGCAGTCTGAGTCTGTGGTGAGATGTCCCGAGGAGAGTCACCCTACAAGCCTCAATGGGTCAATTACTGTGCCCATACATAATGGTAAATATTAGGAAGTAGAATTAAGCTGTTAAGTTACTGGTCTAAGGAGAGGAGAAACACACCTTAAGTGTTGTTTTGCCTCCTGGGCTGCAGGTAGTCAGGAAAACTTGAAAACTTGAAAAACATGTTCATTGCGCTTCTGTTGGGGGGATGGATGAGGCGGAGGAAGGGTAGGTGTGTGTGTGTGTGTGTGTGTGTGTGTGTGTGTGTGTGTGTGTGTGTGTGTGTTTAGGAGGCGTGGTTGGGGAGGCATCATGAGAGAAGAGACAGAGTTGTTGCAAGGATCAGAGAGACAGAATTAAGGAGAGAGTTAGAGTGAGTGGTGGAGGCAGGGGGAGAGTATCATGTTTCTCTCAAGTGAGAGAAGGAATCCAGAAATCCAACCACCATCTATGATCAAGAATCAGGGACACTCTCTCATTTACCAAGTTGTCAAAAACAGATGGGCAGGACATGTAACACGATTTAGAGATGACAGCTGGACTAGAGCTGTTATTGACTGGGTTCCACGGGACATCAAAAGAATGTGTGGCTGTCCATCTACGAAATGGTCAGACTTCTTTGTCAAGACCTTGAATAAATGGTTTCAGGCTCTTTGTGTTCCAGGAGTGAGCAGATATCATTGGGCTACACTCGCAGGGACAATTGAGACGTTACTGGTGCCCGCTCGAATAAATCGAAGAACAATGGGATGACAAGTGATACAAGTGATCTTCTCACACCATAATACTACAAAGATCAAAACTAGCCACAAACCAAAGTAGGGAATGTTCCAATATTTGGAATCTGAACAACACTCTAATAAATAATAATTAAAACACAAGGGAAATCAAAGAAAAGATTCATCAGAAAGTACAGTGACACTCAAATCATCAGAACCAATGAAACACAGCAAAAGCAGTACCAAAGGGGAAGTTCAGAGTCATACAAGAAAAATAAAGTATAAAAAGATAACATAAATAACTTTAGGAATTAGAAGAACAAAAAAAGCATCTCAAAGTAAGAAAATATAAAAATATAAGAATATAAGTCGATGATAAGGAGATCGTAGTAAAGGTGGTAAGATTTTATGTATGAAATCCTATTGGCAACAGTACTCTACACCATAGTGCAAGAACAGTTTTTTTTTAATTTATTTTCTTTAATTAGTGAATCACCAAGTGGTGGTTACATACTTACAAACTTTCATGTTTGTATTTCAGTCATACAATGATCAGGTACCCACCCTTCCACCAGTGCCCATTCTCCACCAACAATGATCTCAGTATCCCTCCCACTTTTAAAGACACCTCTCACAGAAGGAGACTGTTCTATGGTAAACAAATGGGTTATGGGTGGGGGCATTTATGGAAAGAAGAGGACACTGGGTGAAGGGATCATGGTGTAAGGTGTTGAAGCATTATGTGCTAAAACCCAACCAGGAGTAACTGTAATTACACAGTGACTAATATTTTAAATACTAAATAATAATAGCTTGTGTAATATCCTTTGGGCTGGAGTGATAGCACAGAGGGTAGGGCATTTGCCTTGCATGCGACCGACCCTGGTTCTATTCCTCTGTCCCACTCAGAGAGCCTGGTAAGCTACCAAGAGTATACCACCTGCACAGCAGAGCCTGGCAAGCTACCATGCCATATTCGATATGTTAAAAACAGTAACTGTAGGATAACATAGCCTCAGTAGTTTAGGTTTATTGGGTTACTCCCGTTACAGTGCTCCTATTCCTCTTTGTTTATTTGTAGCTTCTTTCTTAGTGTTCTGTTGACTTGTAAATAATGTTTTTCTCTTCTCCTTGAGTCCTTTGCATAGTTTATTCATAGCAAGTCCTTTTTGTATGGACACAGGAAGACTTAACAAATGTTATGCTTTTGTAACCTGGGAGTCATTTGACTCTACATGATATTTTCCTCCAGGGCATCTGTTCTCTTGACCTAAGCCTCAGCTGCCCTTACTTCCTAGCACCCCCAAAAGCACGGTCCCGATGTGGGACAAGAAGGACCCAGGGCAAGCGGTGAGTTGTGTGCTACCCTGGCATCGAGATGGGCCTGGCCAAAGTGCCTAATGCTTAACTATAAGTTAAGAGCTTGATCATGGACAAATGCTGTCATGATCCAAACAGTGATACTAGATTTGGACCCTGCTAGGGTGAGGAATGATTAATCTGGCCTGAGTGCTGTGGTCTGAGCCTGTGGCAAGATGTTGCCAGGAGAGCTGCCTTGCAAGCCTCAATGTATCCCTTCCTATGTCCATACAAAAATAACTAGTATTGAGATGTTAAAAAGTTCCTGGACTAAGGAAAAGAAAAAAAACCTTAATAGTGAGGAAGGGCTTTGGAGTGCCCTGCCCTCAGGAAGGGCTTTCTTATGTTGATTTGGCTACCTGGCTGGTGGTAGCCTAGAGGGCAAGGTGGGAGAGACAAGTAGGAGGAGAGAGAGAAGGGAGAAAGAAACGGTAGATCCAGAGAGAGGCCGGAGCTGGGGGTGCGGGAGATGAGAAAGATTGAAGATTGAATAAACGGTAACTAATCAGCAACCAGCTTGGTCCTCGTTTTTCCTTCGCCTGTCCTTGACCACCGGCCGTCCCGATCCAGTCCACACACTGCGGTTCCAGAGCACCGAACGCGGGTGGTGAGACAGAGCCGCCCGGAGAGCCCGCGAGTGCACTCGCCCCTCGGCGTTTTTTAGGTTTTTACAGCTGGCGTCCCTGGAGCGGGCACAAACTACCAACTAAAGGTAAGAATAGTGTTCGGTGCATCCCACTCTAGAAAGTGAGTGGGAGATCAGGATTTTTTTTAGTGTGCTGTGGATTAAAATCCGAACAGCAATCCTCCACTAAGATGGGACAGATTCTGGGCTTTCCCAAGATCTTTCATATTTTCTCGAGCCAGACTGAACATGGCAAGCCATTTATGGATTTTATTCAGTATCTCTCCCGCAGAACAGGAAACCCGGAACTCTGCATTTCCAGAGACCAACTCCGGTCCTGCTTTAAGGTAGTTTATGCAGTTAACCCATGGTTCCCGGATGAAGGAACTCTAGAAAGTAAGATTTGGAAACAAGTTAGGAAAAATGTCTATAAGGCATCTAAGAAAGGGACTAAGATCCCCGTGGAATTCTGGATTACATGGGAGATTGTTAATTCTATTCTCCTGTTTTTGAAAAGTGCAGTTGATGTGGAGGAGAATATATGGAATAATACGGCCTCAGCTCCTCCCACACCTAAGTCTCGAAAGGGTTTCCATAGTAAAAATACTTCTGAGGCTGGTGAATATTGCTCTACTTCTAGTGTATTAGATGGAAGTGATGCTGGTTATGAGTCTTCTGCCACTTACTCAGATTCTGAGTCCGAGAGTGACTCAGCCAAGCGGCCTCCAAACTGCTCGGGACATGCTCCCAATCGCCCAGTACAGGCAGAGAAGAAGCAGCATCCATCTTATTGCAGGTTAAGGATGGATTCTCTCAGTCGTTTCAAAGGAGCCTGTGTCTCGTACGGGCCTACATCTCCGTACTGTAGGGAGTATCTTACAGACTGGAGTAAAAAGGCCTATTGGGCACCTCCAGATTTTCACAGGGTTGCTAAGACGTGCTTAAGCCGTTCTCAGTACTTGCAGTGGAGAATGTGGCTCAGCAAGGAGGCCAAGGCAAAGCTTCAAGGCCTACGCCATGCTGGACAAAACTTTTCAGGGATTGAGTTGACTTGTGAGATGGGCCTATTCAGGTATTTCACGTCTACTTGGGTCAGTCTTGGGAGACTGTAGGAGTCAAGGAATTCGTCCATTTCTTTTAGGTTCTCTTGTTTCGTGGCATACGAACTTTCAAAGTAGTCTCTGATGATCCTTTGAATCTCCTTGGTTTCTGTTGTGATGTCCCCCTTTCCATTTCTGATTCGGTTTATTAGGGTTTTCTCTCTTTATTTCTTTGTGAGTCTTGCTAGCGGTTTATCAATCTTATTTATTTTCTCGAAGAACCAGCTCTTTGTTTTATTGGTCTTTCGGATTGTTTTTCGGGTTTCCATATCATTAATTTCTGCTCAAAGTTTTATTATTTCTTTCATTCAATCTGGTTTGGGTTCCTTTTGCTGGTCTTCTTCTAATATCTTGAGCTGCGAAGTCAACCTATCTATATAGGTCCTTTCTTCCTTTCTGAGGAAGACTTGCAGAGCTATAAATTTTCCCCTTAACACAGCTTTAGCTGCGTCCCATAGGTTCTGGTAGCTTGTGTCTTCATTCTCATTTGTTTCGAGGTATCTCTTGATTTCTTCCTTGATTTCCTTCGTGACCCACTCATTGTTCAATAGTGAGTTGTTTAATTTCCAAGTGTTTGATTTGGTTCTCCGCGTCTGTGCGTGATTAACTTCCATCTTCAGTGCATCATGGTCTGAAAAGATAGTTGACACAATTTCTATCTTCCCGATTCGATTAAGGTATAATTTGTGGCCCAGAACATGGTCTATTTTGGAAAACGTTCCGTGTCCGCTGGAAAAGAATGTGTATTCTTTCTTTTGGTGGTGTATAGCCCTGTATACGTCTATTAGCCCTGTCTCCTCCATTTCTTCCTTCAGGGCCATTGTTTCCTTGCTGAGTGTTTTTCTTCATGATCTATCCAGAGGTGATAAGGCAGTGTTGAAGTCTCCAACTACTGTCGTGGTGCTAGTTATGTCCTCCTTAAATTCTGTTAGGAGTTCTTTTAAGTATTTAGCTGGTCGTTCATTAGGTGTGTATACGTTTAATAGTGTGATTTCTTCCTGTTGTACATATCCCTTGATGAATAGGAAATGACCTTCGCTGTCCCTTCTAATCTTTTTCAGCCTGAAATCTATGTTGTCGGATACTAGTATGGCCACCCCCGCTTTTTTGAGGGAGCTGTTTGCTTGCAGGATTGTTTTCCATCCTTTGATTTTGAGTCTGTGTTTGTTTTGACTATTCAGATGTGTTTCTTGTAGGCAGCAGAAAGTTGGGTTTAGTTTCCGAATCCATTTTGCCACTCTGTGCCTCTTGATTGGTGCATTTAGACCGTTAACATTAAGAGAAATTATTGTCATGGGATTTTGTGTCATTTTTCTGTAGGGTTTGTTGTTCTTGTAGGTTTTTTCTTTGTCTTATAGTAGCCCTTTGAGTCCTTCTTTTAAATTTTGTCTTGAGTATATGAAGTTCCTGAGCTTTTGCTTCTCTGTGAAATAGTGTATCGTTCCTTCAAGTGTAACTGAGAGTTTAGCCGGGTAGAGTATTCTTGGTGAGGCATTCATTTCATTGAGTTTCTTCACTATATCCCACCATTGTCTTCAGGCTTGGAGGGGTCCTTCTGATAGGTCTACTGTGAATCTAAGGGGTGCTCCTTTGTATATGATCTCCTTCTTTGGTCTTGCTGCTTGCAGTATTGTGTCTCTATTCATGGCATCCATCATTCTGACTATGATATGCCTTGGGGATTTTCTATTTGGGTCCCTTTTAGCTGCCACCCTTCGGACTCTTTGGATCTGGGTATCTCTAGCTCGGGAATTTTTTAGCAATGATGTCTTTAATGGTGTTTTTTTCATTGGGATTGGTTACGTGTGGTTCTGGCACTCCCATGATTCTTATGTTGTTTTTCCTGAGGTCATCCCCTAGGACTCTAATTCGCTCTAGAGCCATTTTGAGGTATTTTGCCATTATTTGTTGTTCCCTATATGCTTTGTGCAGCTCATCTTCAAGCTCACTGATTCTGTCTTCGGCTGTAGTTATTCTACTATTGAGGGCTCCTACCGAGTTTTTTATTTCATCTACTGATTCTTTTAGTTGTGTTACTTGTGTTCGTGGCTTTGAAATTTCTGCTCTCATTTCTTCCTGGATTATCTTGGTGGAGCGTTCCAATGCTGCATCCATATCCTCCCTTAATTTATTGGAAGTTCGTTCCATAGTTGCTTTGAGTTTGTGAACGATTCTCACAATTTCCTCTCTGAATTCTTTATCCAAGAGGAGGTTGTATTTCTGGGAAGTCGCTGCTGAGGTTAGTGAGATATTTTCTTGGATCTCTCCTGGTGGTGGGGATTTTCACTGTTTCTTCATGTTGTTATGGGCTTTACTATCCCGTGCTCTCCTTAGCTTGGGAGGGGCCTCAACTGAAGATGTGGGGCTATGCTCTTTTTAAAAAGGACTTTTATGTGCAACTTGATGTGTTCACTGACAGTTTTTGTGAAATTAGGATAGGCTAGGTTTCTTGACTATTAACATATAGTGACTAAGATGACCAGGGAATACTTCAGAGGCGTGGGTTCTATCAATTGTTGCCAAAGGACAATGTATGGAATGGTTAAAAAAACAACTGCAGCCGTGTAAGTGGCCACCCGCTCTGGAAAGAGGCCATGCCCAATTTTGAGGCCACGACCCCTAAGGTGAGGACACACCCCTAACCAGCTGAGTGGGGAGTGGTCAGGACCCGATGGTGCACGACCAAAAGATGCCAGGTAGGGGTGGGGGCGTCAGGGCGAGCCCCAAACTGAGGGCAGGGTGCGGGGAGGGGGCTTCTCCGCACTGGGCAGGGTCTCCAAGGGATTTCCTATTTACCTGCAGAGTGGGGAGTGGTCAGGACCCAACGGTGCGTGGACGAAAGGTGCCAGGAGGGGGTGGGGGCATCAGGCGAGCCTCAAACTGCGGGCAGGGAGTCATCTTCATTTTAGCAGCCTATTTCAGCTCTGAGATTTTATCATCCTCTCCTTGTCCGTCCTTCTTAATGCTGCCATATTGGAGGCTCTTCCAGGGTCAGGGGAATGAAGCCCATTGTTGTTACTATTTTTGGCATATAGAATTCACCCTGGGTAGCTTGCCAGGCTCTGCCATGTGAGAGTGATACTCTTGGCCTCCTTGGTAGATTGCTGGACTCTCTGAGAGGGATGGAAGCTTTTTGGGCAGCCTCCAATTGCCACTGGAGGTGTTCTGATGGTTCACGCCATATTTGAACCCCATCAAGTATGGTGCAATAATGATGAAAAATGGCTAGGAAGTGTTTATAATGTGTCCAGAAAGCAGCGTGCATCATGGCGGTAGTTGGGTAGTTGAGGTCAGCTACTGATGATTTTATCTGGTGCCGGAAGGGTGGGTCTTATGGGTGTGACCCCTGAGTTGCCTGAGATTGGCAGAAACAGGCAGCAGATCTCTGTTTCCAGGTCCCATAGATCCTAGACTCCAAGGTTACAATGTTCTGTATTACCTGGTTTTATGGGACTTCACTCATGTGTGAGGCTTGGGCCGAAGGTCTGGAAAGCTGCCTGGAGAGTGGCAGCATTTGGGTTTGAGAAGATATTTGATATAATTTCCATGAGTGAATTTATGGGTATTCAAATATGTACAAATTATGCCCATAAAAGAATTGCACACAAATAGCAGTATGAGATCTCTCCTAACGAATGTACCATATGCAATAAAGTATTTTGGATGTGTATGGTACTGTACCGAATGCAATCTTTTGGTTGACTGGCATGTTGCAACTATCTACATGCTGACAAACACAAAACTGCCTACCTCTCCGGGCAGCACCTGCTGGTTCACTCTTTGCTACTAGGCACCGTTGCCACTCCCCGCCATGATGAGGTGGTGAACCATCGAGGGGATGTTCATCGATTAAAAAACATTCATTGATTTAAAGAAGGCTTGTGATTCTGTTGAGACTGAAGGAGGAATCAAAGCCCTAGCCAAATAGTGTTTAAACTCAGTAAATCAGGATTTTACACGAGCTGTATTATGGATTCACCACCAGGATCTCACCATTCTACATGGAAGTGATCAGCAATGTAAATAGAAGGGTGATACCATTTCACCAAAACTCTTCAGTGCCACCCTCAAGAACATCATGCGATGGCTGGAATGGGATGGTTTGGGAGTGAAGATAGATGGTTGACAACTACACCACCTCTGCTTCTCTGATGAAATCATTCTGATAATACCAAACATTAGCCAACCGGCTCAAATGCTGGCCACTCCAACCGTGAGTGTGCAAAGGTCAGACTGCCGCTGAATCTCACAATGTTCATGAGAAATGGACTAGTTCCTGATGTTACATTTGATCTCAATGGGATGAATATCTAGGAATTCAGCAGTTAGATTTACTTGTGTCTAGACCCCGTGATTTCGTGATTTTGTGATGAATGATTTGGTGCCAGAACTGCACAGGTGGAAGAGAGCAGCATAGAACGCCTTAAAGAGCAGTGAAGAAGTGGTTAAGAAGATGAAGAACCTCTGGCACATCTTTTTGACTCCACCTGTCTTCCTGCACTAACACATGCCTCAGAGATCTGGGACATATGAAAACTGGATGATATTCGGGTTTCCGAAGGAGAATTGAAAGAGCTATGCTTGGAGTATCACACCTCACTCAAGTGAGAGAACTAATCCGGAGTTCTGTCGTTTGTCGACAATTGACGATCAGGGACACTGTCGCATTTGCCAAGGCATCAAAAATCAGATAGGCCGGACACGTAATACAATTTGGAGACTACTCCTGGACTTGAGCCATTACTGATTGGATTCCATGTAATGTCAAAAGAACTCATGGTAGCCTTTAAAAAATACAAAAGCATGCACAACGAATGGGTGATGTGATGTGTTGTGTGTTGTTCGCGGGCTCATGGGATGGCTCTCTCTCTCTCGCTCACTCTCTCTCTCGCTCACCGCTTGTGTTCAGTGCTCTCGAGCCACTGTGTATAGACCAGATAAGAATGGCTTCCCCTTGTGCTCTGCTTCTGTGTGTGCTGCTGTGCTCTCTTCTGTCACTGTCTCTGTCTCTGTAGTCTCTCCTCTGGTCTCCTCTGACCTCTCTCTGTCTCTGTGTCTTCTCCCCATGTCTTCTCCCTGTTTCTGTGTCTTCTCCTCTGTGTCTTCTGCCCTTGCTTTTGTGTCTTCTCTCCATTTCTGTGTCTTCTCTCTCTTTCTGTGTCTTCTCCCCTTCTTCTGTGTTATCTCTTTGCTTTTGTGTCCTCTCCTTGCTGGTTCTGTGTCTTCTCTCATGTCTTCTGTGTCTTCTCCTCCACTTCTCCTATAGTCTTAGTTTATATAGCAATCACAGAGGGTGGTGACACAAAGGTGGGTGCAACATTAACAAATCAACAAAAAGTGGTAAAAACTACTCCTCCAGGAGATTAACAAAATCTCATCTAGGAGATTACTACAGATTACAAGGAAATCCACTCAAGGGTAGGGTCAAAATAATGGTGTGTCACTTTCTTCTTTCCTCCTTCCACCTTCTTTTAAGCTAGTAATCCACTTAAAAATACAGTAAATTTACTTCTAATATTTCTAGCAATGCCATTCTGTATAAGCACAGTAAGAGATATATCAAACAAAGTTTGGTTCTTTCTGAGGACATTCACTATATATTTCAGACCACAGTCCTCAGGCCAGGTTAGTCTTCCTAACCCCAGCAGGGTCCTAGTCTCATTGTTAATTTTGGATCATGACAACATTTGTCTATAACCATGTTCTCAACTTATAGTTGAGTATTGTGGCGCTTTGGCCTGGCCCATTTCAATGCCAGGGTAGCTCATAGCTTGCCCTGGGTCCATTCCATCCCTCATCGGGAACCTGCTTTGGGGGTGCTAGGAATTAAGGGCAACTGAGTTGAGAAAGCAGATGCCCAAGATTAAATATTATTGGAGTCAATCAGCTCCCAAGTTACAGAGCATAATATTAACTGTCTTCCTATGCCCATACAGAAAGGACATTGCTTTAAGGTAAACTAAGTTCCCAGCAGCAAGACTGAAAGGACACACCCAATGTTATCCTACAGTAGCCAACCTATGAGATGGTCAGACTTCTTTTTTTTAAATTTTATTTTTTATTGAATCACTGAGATACAGTTACAAAGTTTTCATATTTGATCCACCACCAACCCCCCCGCATACCCCCTTCCCACTCCCCCTCTGCCTGTGTGGCAGACATTTTTCACTTTACTCTTTCCTTACTTTGATTACATTCAATTTTCAACAGGGATCTCACTATCATTATTTGGAGGTTTTCCTCCAGCTGGCAGACATGTTGGATGGCAATAAAAGATCGGATGCTTTCATTTTTTAGAAAAGGTCCCAGACCCACATCCCAGAGCCATGTTAGTTGCTGCTCAGTGTCGCCGGGGCTCCATCTGGAGAAGGTGTACCAGCTGTACCTCTTCCGTCTGGATCCCCGGTGTTGCTGGCCCGGTCTTGGGCCCGGAGCATTCTCTGGCCGCGTTGCTCACCAGAACACCCGGCTTCTTCTCTGTTGAATGTGGCAAGAAGAGATGGTTAGACTTCTTTGTCAAGACCCTGAACATAAAGTTTGATGCCCTTCATGTTCCTGGAGTGAGAAATCGCCATTGGGCTACACTGGCATACGATAAGGATGAATGGAGATGTTCCTGGCACCCGCTCATGCAAATTGATGAGCAATGCGATGACAAGTGATATAAGTGACACAGTACTATACATGTCTATTAACTCCAATTCTTCCTTTAGAGTTCTTTTTACTTTCTGGTGTTCTGATTTTTTACATATTTTAAAGACATATAGTCTTGGCTGCCCTAGCTCTGCTGCTTGTACCCACAGGTACATGGGACCCTTAGACCGCTGAGCTTTGCTACCCCACCAGCCCAGTGGCACCCCTTTAGCCTCTCAGGACAGCGGTTTCTGGCTCCAGACCCCCATGCACACCACCCTAGCTCCACTCTTTCCCCAACAGGATGGGTGTGTGGCCTCTACGTCAGGGGGCATGGTCTCCGACGAGGGGGTGTGGCCTCCTGTGGTTGCAATTATTTCACCCCCTTCCTAGCACTATGGAATTAGGTTACAATCTGTATAACCTAATTCCGTGAACAACACCCTCAATCACAATAGTCCAATAGTTCATACGTTTATACCAATTTCACCAAAACTATCAGTGTACAGAAGAAACTTCACAATCTCATTATAAAAAGAGCATATCCTCCAAAACTTTCTTATGGATTCTCCTTCTGAAATTGTCTATGATTATTAGAATTGATTATGAAATTAATTTTGGTTTATTTTTTGTATATTTTAGAGATGTTATTCTAGTCCTTTCCTTTTGCATGAGACTTTGTAGTTTCACCATCATTTATTAAAAAATCTTTTCTTTTATCATTTTATACTCTTGAATTCCTTATTATAAACTATCCATATGTGCAAAGATTAGGGTTTCTCAGTTTTGTTGTCTCTTTATTTGTGTATACTTTTAAATGTTTTATTGTGAAGTATTTTTGTTCAATCACTGTGTCACTGTCATCCCATTGTTCATTGATTTGTTTGAGCGGGCACTCTCCATTGTGAGACTTGTTGTTATTGTTTTGGGCATACTGAATATACACAGGTTGCTTGCCAGGCTCTGCCCAGCAGGCGAGATACTCTTGGTAGCTTGCTGGGCTTTCTGAGAGGGGTGGAGGAATGGAACCAAGGTTGGCCTCGTGCAAGGCAAATGCTCTACCCACTGTGCTATTGCTATTTACTTTTGTTAAATAAGGGTAGTAATCAGAGAGCCCAGCAAGCTACCTAGAGTATCGAGCCCACATGGCAGAGCCTGGCAAGCTACCCGTGCATATTGGATATGCCAAAAACAGTAACAGTAAGTCTCTCAATGAGAGATGTTACTGGTGCCTGCTCAAACAGATCAATGAGCAATGGGATGACAGTGACAATGACAGAATTCTGATGAAGCTGTGCAAGGTTCCAGAGTGACTGTGAATCTCATAAGTAAAGTAAGAAAAATTACATAACAGAGCTTGGATATGGGCAACTCCAGAGTGAGAGGGATTATGTTATTTTGAATCCTGTTGGATAACATTGGATTGTCCTTGGTTCTCCCAAAGGGAGCTTAGATTCATTGAGCTACTCCTACAACAGTGCCCCTAAGGCACACCCAATTCCATCATGCACTAATAATCCTATATTGCTTTACTCTTTCCTTTATGTCATGTGCACAGTTTAACAATGTCCTTTTTGTATAGACACAGTAAGACAGTTGATGCTATGCTTTCTTACATGGGAGTTAATTGACTCCAAAATAATACATGCTTCTTGGCATCCATATTTACTTGACTTAAGCCTCATTTGCCCTTAATTCCTAGCATTCAAAAATCAGGGTATCAACAAAGGGACTGGATGGACCCAGGGCAAGTGGTAAGCTCCCCTGTCATCAAATGGAGACAAGGTAAGCACCATGAGTATGATAAGTTAAGAGCATGGTCATGGAACAAACTTTGTCATGACCCAAGAAGTAACTGAATAAGGATCCTGCTGGGTTAGGAAAGACTAAGTTGGCCTGAGGACTGTGGTCTGTAACATATAGCAAGATATCACCAGGAAGAGTGAACCTTTAAGCGCAATATATCTCTTACTGGATTTATGCAAAATGACTAGAAATATAAAAAGTAAATTTACTATGATTGTTTAAATGTATTACTAGCTGAGGACAGGAGAAAGAAATACACTCTGGATGGAATCCCACCTTTGAGCGGATCTCCTAGTAATCTGGAGTTCTGAACCCTCAGATGAGTTAGTTTCCTAAAACAGTAGCTTTACATCTGTTTGTTTTAATGACAATGTTCAACCCCATCTATGTGAACCCATCCTTCATGATTTCTATATGTGCTGTAAAGGGACTAGGGAGGAAGAATGAGGACTAGGACTATGGTGATGAGACTTTGAAATTAAGAGTGTGACTTAGAGGAAGAGAATTGAGACTAGAGGAACTGTGATGAAGATGACAACTAAAAGAGCATGAGAACTGAGACTTGAGGACTATAAGGCTACTACAAGTCAAGGAAGGAGATAACAAAAGAGAGAACTTGAGATCTATGAGGAGACTAGGAAATTGAACTATGATGACTATGACTACGACCAAAACTACCATCATTATTGGTACGACGTAGTGGAGATCAGACTATGTCGGGGAGGAGAGAGAAATAAACTGACTGCTGACTGGCTGGGGCCCAGTTCCTCTTTCCCACCTTTCCCTGGTGCTTCATCTGCCCATCCCCGTGGGCCAGGCAGGGAAGTGGCTCATGGCCAGGGATCATGTTCCAGTCCCACCACACATGCCTCTACTTATCACTTTCTGTTGTGTGAAAACTCACAGAGTTCAATGTCACATACTACATATAGCTTGATACTGTAATTTGAATTTGTGGCTTGTGATGTTTTTATTCCTTTTAATTCCTTTGTTTTGGTATTACTTTGACTTTTTGTGGGTACAGGTTTTATGTGTGAGCATAATTCCAAGGAAATTGTATTTCTTCTACATACTTGACATTTACATTATTTTTAGTTATATATATGTATATATATATCTCACTGTATCACTGTATCATTGTCATTACATTGTTCATTGATTTGTCCATGCAGATGCCAGTAATGTCTCCATTCATCCTAACCCTGAGATTTTAGCAGCCTCTCTTTACTTATTCTTTCAAACAGGGCAGTATTGAAGGCTAATTTATGGTCAGGGGAATGAGACCTGTAATTGTTACAGTGTTTAGCATATTGAATATGCCACTGGAAGCTTGCCAGGCTCTGCCATGGGAATATAAAAATAAGCATCTGAAATAATCTTTTGCTAAATGAAAAGCAGCAGCAATATCAGACCGCTGTCAATAGATAAAACCTGCCATGGTCTAGGCATGGGGAGCATTCAGTGGTAAAAATGCTAGCTCTGAAAACCTGAGGTCAGTGAGCCAATTTCAATCCTTTTCGCTGCCTTATATGCTCAGGTAGGACCTCAGCAGCTGTCATCTCCCTGATAACACCAAGTATGGGTCTTCAGAGTACCACAGCCAAGTGTGTATGATTTCTTCTTTTGAGGAAGTTTCTGTTCATTTCTTCTTCCCAAATTTTGATGGTGTTAGAGTTATTTTTTTCTTGTAAAGTTCTATCAATGCCTTATATGTCTTGGATTTGAACCACTTATCTGATGGGTATTGGGTAAATAAATTTTGCTATTCCTTGGGCTGTCTCTGATTTTGGTAACTATTTATTTTGAGGTGCAGAAACTTCTTGGTTTAATGTAGTCCCACTTGTTTATCTTTGCTTCCACTTGGTTCATCTTTAAAGGTGCCTTTAGCTTCCGAGGTTTCTGCCCACATTTTCCTCCAAATACGTTATGGATTCAGGTCTGATTCTGAGGTATCAATCTGTTTTGATCTGACTTTTTTTTGTGCCTGGTACAAAATTTTAACTCACCTGATTAGCAGCCTTAATTCGATCAGCAGCCTTGTTCCTTTTTTGCCACATAAGAGTTTTCAGGGTCTCAGATAGGAGTATCTTTTGTGGAGGGTTTGGATTGTCTTCAACCTACCCACAGAATCTTTTCAAGAATGACTATGGCTGATGCATTTTGTATTGGGTTTTTGTATTCCCTTTACTGTCCTTTTTGTTGCTTCCTGCAGTGGCAGCCAGCACACACACGTGCTTGCAGTGCTCCTTGGCTGGGTTGACAGTTTGTACATTTGCTCGCCCAGGGTCCCCGTTCTGCATTGTGGGTTATATAATATATATGTGTATATATGAATAAAACTAATTTTACTTATTGAATTTATATCCTGACAATTTAGTATATTGGTTTATTATTTATAATAGTATTTAGTGGTATCTTTATATATATTTAGTGATATCTTTAGAATTATCTTTTATTTTGGTGGAAGGGGAGAGAGTGGACCAAATTCTTATGGTACTTAGGCTCTATCCGCTCATGATTTACCCCTGAAAGTACTCAGTGGTCCACATGTATTGCTAGAGATTAAACTGAGCTCAGTGATATAGAAGGCAAATGACTTAATCCTTGTGCTGTCTCATCCAGAGTCTTTAGGATTTTCATTCATCATCATCATCATCATCATCATCATCATCATCATCATCATCATCATCATCATCATCCCATTGATCATCTAATTTCTCGAGTGGTCTCAGTAATGTCTCCATTGTCCTAGCCCCAAAAAGCTGCATTGGAGTCTCTTTCAGGGTCAGGGTAATGAGACCCAGCTTGTTACTGGTTTTGGCATATGAATACACCATGGGGAGTTTGCAAGGCTCTCCCATGTGGGCAGGAAAGTCTGGGTAGCTAGGCAATTTCTCCCAGAAGGAGAAGTAGGCCATAAGATATCGCGTGCCTGCAAAGTGGCTGCATGCTTCCAGGAGCTGTTTTTGTCTCTGGATGTTGACTGGATTACACACACCTGGGTTCCTCTGCCAGTTCCTTCATGCATGAGGCTCATCTGAACGTGTGGAGAGGGGCCTTGAGCATGGCTGTGGCTAGGTTCCGGAGGTCTTTGCCTGCCAGGAGCACTGCTCGGGATGGGGAGGGAATCTGGAGCCCATCCCCTCTGAGAGGTCCCGGGGAAGACAGCCAGGTGTGTGGGCAAGAGACTCTCTGATTTAATATAAAATTAACTTATATGTGCTTACTAATACATAGTTAGTAATGCATATTAGTATATACATAATGCATACATAATACATATTAGTAATACATGCTAATACATAATTATAATATTGGCAAGCTACTGAGAGTATCTCGCCTGCACAGCATAACCTGGCAAGCTACCTGTGGTGCATTCTATATGCCAAAACATTTTATTGAGATTCTGGGGTTTATAATGTGATTCATGACAGTTTCTCATGCTCATAATTCCAACACCATACCCCTCACTGTTGGAATATAGCTCTAAGTATTTTAGGCCTAATATTGGTTTGTCATTTAGCCCTTGCCACAAGGAGTTTAGATTTATTGGGTCACACCCATCAAGATGCTCCAGAGTTACTCCAATTCCTTTGTTTATCTGTAACCACTTCTCTATGCTCTCTTCCCCAACCAGTTAATCAGCTTTCCCCTCTAATCAGATTCTGTTAATTTCTAAGGTCAGATCTTTCTAGGACACTGAACTTGTATTGCAAATTAATATTGCCTTTCTCCTCTCCTTGTGTCTTTTTAATAGTTTACTTTAAAGCAATGTCCTTGTTGTATGGACAAAGGAAGACAATATTATGCTTTTGTAATTTGGGATTTAATTGGCTTCGAATATCATTCACTGCTGGGCATCTGCTTTCTTGAGTTAAGCCTCAGTTGCCCTTAGTCCCTAGCACCCCAAAAGCAGGGTCCCAACAAGGGACTGAAAGGACCCAGGGAAAGCTGTGAGCTACCCTGGCATCAATATGGGCCAGGCCAAAGTGCCATGATTCTTAACTATAAGTTAAGAGCTTGATCATGGACAAATGCTGTCATGGTCCAAAGGTAACAATGAGACTAGGACCCTGCTAGGGATAGGAAGGAGTAATCTGGCCTGAGCACTGTAGTCAGATCAAGATGACCCCAGGAGAGCAATTCAATAAGCTTAATGTGTCTCTTACTGTGCTCATACAAAATGATTAATATTATGAATGCTTATATGTTAGTTTGGACAACGAGAGGAGAAACACACCCATGGGATTCCGCTCTTGGACGGGTGTCCTGCTGAAAGAGAATCGTTCCTAGAAGAAGCATCCCCTGAGGGAACAAACTTTACCCCTATTGATTGTGACCACACCAATGTGTAAGCTCCAACCTCTCATGCTGGGGGATTTAAGGAGCCTGTAAGAGAGGGTTCGGGGGAGAAGCAGAGAGAGAGAGAGAGAGAGAGAGAGAGAGAGAGAGAGAGAGAGAGAGAGAGAGGAGTGTATAGAGAGGAGATTGGAATAAATGTTAATTGAGACCAACTAGCCTGGCTCCCATTCCTTCCTTCGCCTGCCATTTATCATCAGACTCCCCGGGGTGGGGGAAGGGGTGTGAGACTCCCAAACATGGGCGGTGGGAGAGATAGAGCGCCACTGCCCGGTGCCCCTTTTTTGTGATTACACATATCACCAGTATATTCCTCATTCTCCCAAGAATCCCCCAAACTCTCTCTTTTAAGTTCCCTCCAGCTCAATTATGTGGATCAGTTTTCCCATTATGTTGCATTTTGAACCTTGTTGCTACCTTTCTGTATATTCTTAAGCCCCACATATGAGAGAGATCTTTTGGATTTCTATATATAGGACTATTTCTAGTGTATATCTTAATGCCTCAGGTTGTCTAGCCAAACCATATTGCAACAAATGTTGCAACATGCACCAATAGTGATCATTTTTTTTAATTTTAATTTATTTTATTTTATTTTCTAGACTTTGTAGGATGACATTACTTTGTCCTTTCCCTCCTTGCCACAAGTAGCTTGTCCCGGTTTTACCCAGAGTTTAGGCTTACCCCAGTCACACCCATCAAGGTGTTCCCGAATCTCTCCCATCCCTTTGTTTAGCTATAATCACTTCTCCATGCTCTCTTCCCCAAAAGAGTTAATCCTCGGCTTTCCCTTAATCTGACTCTGCTAATTTGCAAGGTCAGACCTTCCTAGGATACTGAATTTATATTATATAAGTTAATATTGCCTTGCTCCTCTTCTTGTGCCTTTTGAATAATTTCCTTTAAAGCTATGTCTGTTTTGTATAGACACAAGAAGACAATATTATGTTTTTATAACTTGGGAATTAATTGGCCTCAAATATTATTCCCTCCCGGGCATCTGCTTTCTCCACTTAAGCCTCAGTTGCCCTCAGTTCCTAGCACCCCAAAAGCAGGGTCCCCGACGTGGGACAGGAAGGATCCAGGGCAAGCGGTGAGTTATGTGCTACCCTGGCATCGAGATGGGCCTGGCCAAAGTGCCTAATTCTTAACTATAAGTTAAGAGCTTGATCATAGACAAATGCTGTCATGATCCAAGAGTAATTATGAGACTGGGACCCTGCCAGGGATAGGAAAGACTGATCTGGCTTGAGCACTGTAGTCTGAGATTGAGATGGCCCCAGGAGAACAATTCTATAAGCTTTAATGCATCTCTTATTGTGTCCATACAAAATAATTAATATTATGAATTCTTATATGTTTGCTGGCTGAGGAGAAGAGAAACACATTCACGGGACTCCGCCCTTGGGCGGATCCTCCTGCTGAAAGAGAATTAAGTCCTAGGAGAAGCATCCCCTAAGGAAAAGGAACCTTACCCTATTGATGGGGACCACACCTATGTATATGCCCCAACCCCCTCATGCTGTGGAGATTTAACTAGGCTGTAAGAGTGGGTTGGGGGGCCAGATCCACGGGGCAGATCCACGGGGGAGATCGAGGAGAGCAGGAGAGAAGCGGAGAGAGAGAATGAAATAAGTGGATCGAGCAACCAGTTTGGCCTTCTTCCTTCTTCCTTCCGTCGCCTGCCCTTGACCGACAGCACACCCAGCGGTTCCGGGGCACCGAACGCGGGCAGTGAGACAGAGCCGCCCAGAAAGCCCGCGAGTGTACTCGCCCCTCTGCGAGCTTTAGTTTTTTACAAGACTTATTGTTTTGGCTGAAACCTCCACAACAATGTTTAATAGTAATGGCAGTGCACATCCTTTAGCTGTGCCTGATCATAGAGGTAAAGCTTTGAAGTTTCCAACATTGAACATGATGGCAGGATTGGTTTTGATGAACATGTAATTCAGAATTTTGACATATGATCTTTCTATCCCCACTTTAAGTAGTGTATGCTAAATTTTGTCAAAAGCTTTATTGGCACCTATTGAAATTATTATGCATGTTTTCCCTCTCCATATGCTGGTATCAGGCATAACATTAATTAATCTACTGTACATGTTGAATTGTCCTTTCATGTCTATAATTAATCATACTTGATAATGACATATGATCCATGTATTAAGTATGGATCTTTGTCTCCATGTTTATCAAGTACCTATTTTTAGTTTTCTCTTTGTTGTGATCCCTATCCAGTTTGGTATAAGGGTAATTTTTGTTTCATAAAATACATTTGTGGGAGAATTCTTTTTTTCTTGAAGGAACTTTGAAGTAATAAGAAATCTTTGAAGATTTTGAGAAACTCAGTAGTGAACCCATCTGGTTCTGAGACACAGTACAGCATGTAGGATGTTTACCTTGCACATGGCTGATTGAAATTCAATTTATGTCACCCCATGTAGTTCCCTGAATACCACCTGAAGTGGTTCTTGACTAAAGAGTCAAGAGTAAGCCCTGAGCATTGCTAGATGTGCCCCAACCTCTACCCCTGGCCACCCAGGTTAAAATAGCTAAAGTAACCATTCTCCTCTCCTGCAATATGATTAGAACTAACTCTTAATTTTAACCTCTAGCTAGTGAGACACAAGGAATAACTGATTATAGGGAAATGATTTTTGTGATAAAAGGGGCCCTTTATTTATGCACTATAGTGTGATTGAGAATCTGGAAAAGAACCATCCACATATCAGGAAGATTACACTCTCCTGCACTGCTCTAATCTCTAACACCTCTGGGGCCGTATTTTGAACATTGTTGAGAAACAATAGAATCACTGCTGTTATCAAACTATACTCGTTCTCAAGATGACTTTCAGGCTGGCCTTCCCAGCTCCAACATCTTCAACTTCCTCTGCCAATTTTGTCTCCCCTCCAAAGATACATGGCAGAGAAACAACCCACATGTTTCAGGTGGAACAAGACAGAGACATGGTTATCTCTGTGACATGAAGCTATGACTGCATTATGTGATTGTGTCTCCCTGTTGTCTTCTATCACATTCTCCCCTCTCCATTTGACCTCTGTTACTGCTGCTCAGGCCCTGGCTGCAGAGATGGAGTTTTCTCTTCATGCGATCCCATTACTCAGCTTCCAATTACATTTCTCAGGGCCATATTTTAGCTGTGTATTTTTCCTACAATGCAATAAAGTCATTAAAATCAGCCAGAGATGTCCTTTGCCCTAAAATATAGCTCCTGAGCTGCGAGGTTCAAGCAGAGGACACAAATAAGTCCACAATCTATGGACTGATTTTTCTTTTCTTTTTGGATCACACCTGGCACTGCACAGCGGTTACTCCTGGCCCTGCACTCAGGAATCATCCCTGGCAGTACTCAGGGGACCATATGGGATGCTTGGAATCGAACCCAGGTTGGCTACGTGCAAGGCAAACGCCCCACCCGCTGTGCTATTGCTCCAGCCCCACTATGGACTGATTTTTATTCCTTTCCTTGAAATTGATTTTTGTATCAAATGACTTTCACAGAGGGACCAGACCATCTTCAGACAATAGCACCTGCACAGGGAGGCTCTGCTGAGCCCACACGGTCTCTTTCCTACACACACCATTTTTATAAGCATACTTCTATCTCCTTTGGAGGTGTTAATCTTAGAGTAGTTAATTGTTATTCTTGATATGAGCATAGACCTTCACTTCCATTGTGCATATGTGCCTGTTATAAATGTCATTGTGGCAGAATAAATGATAGAAAGAATGAACAGGTAGGTTAGTTTGGGAAATCTGAGAATGCTGCATAGAGGAGGTGGTTCTCAATCTAAGAAAACAGATTTCTTAGAGTTAAAGAATTTGAGGTGCTTAGACATAAAACTGCTAAGTTACTTGGATCCAAGTATATGAAACAGCACTGCAGAAGAACTTAACACCTCTGCCATGAATTGAGGTTTCAAGACTTATGCTGGGGTCATCATAAGTAGCATGAAATAGGTTACCTATCTGACTCTTGACAAACAGGAGTGACAGTGAATTTCCCTTACAGGGAACAGAGGAGCAGAAAATGGATAGGTTGTTTCCAAAAAAAAAAAAAAGAGTGAAGTGAAATGACTACATCTGGGACTTGTATATTCGAAACCCCATTCCAGGAGTGCATGACTTTTGCTTGAATTCACCCTGAAATGGGGAACACTGTCATTTTCTGTAGCTTCTACAGATGCCACACAGGACTTTTCTGAGTTTGCTGTTAGATACGTTGTCTTACAGTGTAGTGCAATACACAAAAGAAATATTACTCTGAGACAGGGAAGAGTACACAACATCCCTAGATAAAAAAATAATCAAAAGAAGGATAAGACTAGAAAATAGTTAAATCCACATTTTCTGATTTTTGATGTTTCCAACTTCACACACTACTTATACTTCTCACCCCGTGGGCAAAGTTGAGTAACTGTCACTGAGACCATATCATATAGAGGTCTAAAATATGCAATTCTCAGGCCAGCACAACCCAGCTCTCAGCAACCAAATTCCTTCAGTATGTCTCTGGGATTTCTCTCTTTTTAAAAATTGAATCACCATGACTTGCACTGTTAGAAAAAGACTCATAATTGAATTTCAGGCACACAATATTCCAAAAAATATTTTCATGAGTGTCCACTAGTTTCCCTCCTGCCCTCCACCCTGCCTTTGTGGCCAGCACTTTCCCCTTCCACCATTGTCCTGATGCTCCCTTCCATAAATTATCCCCACACTGCACTTCCTACTGAAGACTAGCTCTCCTGATTTTATTTCTCTAGTTTTGGGGCATTTTATATTCCCTCACGGGAACTCTTTATATCCCACACATGGGGAGATTATTCTGAGTTTGTTCCCCTCCCTCTTACTGTCTCCACTCTACATGATATTCTCCAGATCAATCCACACAACAGTAAATTGTACGACTTTATTTTTCCTTATGACATAGTAGTATTCTATAGTGTGTATGTTACATAGATTCTTTATCCACTTGTCTATTCTTGGACACTCAGGTTAATTTCCAGATTTTGGCTATTGTGAATAGTACCTCAAAGAACATAGGAAACACAGATGTCTTTTCTGTGCTTTAGGGCCTTTAAGGTATATCTCAGGAATTACTGGGTAATCCATAGTTTGTTTAGGAATACACATGTTGCCTTGCACAAAGGCCAGACTATTCAATATTACTAACAGCAGTGAATGAGAGTTCTTTTCCCCCACATCCTTGCCAATGCTGGTTGTTATTTGCTCTATTGGATGAGTTCCAATCTCTCTTGTATGAAGTGAAATCTCATCTCATTGTTTTAATTTGCATTTCCCTGATGATTAGTGATGCAAAACATTTTTTTATTTGCCTTTTGGCCATTTTTAGTTCTTTGTTGTGTGAAGTGATATAGCAGTCGGTCGAAAGTGCTGAGACAAGACACAGAGAGGAATGTAGAAGTATGCAGCACCAAGGCTCGCTCTGGTTCAGTGGTAATGAGCTGCTGCCAGAAGTCTCTTTTTGTTCGATTTTTTATCAACTACATCCTAATGACTTCATCACAAAAAATCATTAACAATGTGCAAAAGTTATAGGATGAGCATTCATCAAAAGAACATTAAGGTATACATTGTCTTGTCAAAGCTATGTTGTAATGATTAAAACATCAGAGGAAGATATGGAGCTGGACACGTAGGCTGTACAGATCATGTCCCCCGACATTCCTGTGGTCGGTTACACATAGGGCAAAGAGAAGGCTCATACTGATACTTGAAGGTGAAACCAGATTAAGGATATGTAAGAGAGATGGAAACTGTTGCTTTCTACTGCCAAGATAAGGTTTGACTAGGTAGTCATATAAGAGCATGCTGTACTTTTCCAGATCAACCGAACTCACAAGCTTCAGCTCCCCCACTTAGTTAAAAGTGGGGTCCCGGTTCTGCTTCTCGTTTGTAGACCAGCGTACAAGGACTCATCCTTAATGGTCTGTCTTAGCACCAACACTTCTTGATGAAATTTCTTTTGAACCTTCTCCATATTTTTTTATAACCGTGGATGATTTTCTTATAGAGTCCTGCCAGTGTGTTATATATCGTGGATATTAACCCTTTATTAAATGAATGGGGGCTAAATAATTTCTCAGACTATGGGCTGTCTTTAGATTGTCAACATTTACTTTGAGGTGCAGGAACATTTTAATTTAATGTAGTCCCTTTGTTTATCTTTGTTTCCATTGGCTTGTTCTGCAGTATTTCATCCTTAAAGATGCCTCTGTCTTCAATGTCATGGATTCAGGTCTGATATCAAAGTCTTTAATCTACTTTACTTGATTTTTCTGCATGACATTAGAGAGACATCTGAGGTGTTTATTTTTTTTTGGGGGGGGTTGTTTTTGTTTGATTTTTTGTAAGTTTTTGTTTCTTTGTTTTGCATAAAGTCAACCAATTTTTTCAATGCTACTTGAGATGAAGCTTTCTTTACTCCCTTTAATAATTTTTGCCTTTTTAGTGAATGTTCACCGACAATTTACCAAAATTTTATCTCTGAATTTTCTGTCCCATTCAAGAGCTCTGAGGGTCTGTTTTTATTATAGTACTGTGATGTTTTAGGTACTACCTTCTTATGGTAGAGATAAAAGTTGGAGAAAGTGATGACTTCTGTCCTCTTTTTCCCAAGCATTGCTTTGGCTATGGAGGGAGGGTGTTTCTTTATTCCATGTGAATATATAGTGTAAAGTAGACTCCACTGAGACTTCTTAAAAGAGGAATTCTTTAACTAATGCTTCCTTATTGAAACTGTTTTCCTGAGTCTCTGAGACTGGATGGCTCCTTGGTTGTTTCTCTTCCTGAGAACCACTGGATATAACCCCAAAACAAGGCAACATGTCACAAATCCTCAAAATAATTAAACAAAACTGAGCACATTCAACATTTAGAGTACTTTTATGGAAAATTAATACCTAGCTTTGAATATCTCTCTATTCTTTTATAAAGACAGATTTAGTCAGTTCTGATCTCCTCCCTTTGCTCCATGGAAAGAGTGAATATGTGTAGGCGACCACAGAAATGCCAGAAAATCAAAATCATGGAAACTAACTTTCAGGCACATCAGTAATTTGCAAGCAGCCCTCAGTTCTGCAACAGACATGAAATTTTATTGTTCCAAATTGCAAATGTTAACCCTGAATGAGGACTTTTTCCTGAGGAAGGAGAGGCCCTCTCATCACTGCAGTGAATGCAAGCAGAACTACCCCCCTCCACTTTGCTTTTGGTTTGGGGCCACACTTGGCAGTGTTAAGAGTTTACTGCTGGCTTTGCACTCAGGTTTTCCTTAGGGGACCATAAAGGGCACCAGATTTCAACCTGGGTTGACTACATGTAAGTCAAATACCCTACCTCCTGTACTATCACTTTGGACCCAAATCAGAATATTTTTCAAGCTAATCACCAGAGAAGGAAGAAAATTCTGGAATGTAGTCCCAAGAAGATTCTTATGGTATCTCTATTATGAAATGCTGAATAACATATGAAATATCAGTGCAGAATTTGAATTATTTTCATTTTTCTGAAAGGTCCATTTTCATATTGCTTGCTGTCTCTGTTATATAAAAGAAGTAAAATTTGTATTTGTACATTTTATAAAATACCTATATAAGCCCATTTCCCATAATTACCAAACCGTATTTGATGGAGTTTAGACTGTAGGCAGCAAATCATAGAGAGTAACATATATATTATATATGTACTGTAGCACTGTCATCCTGTTGTTCATCGATTTGCTCAAGCGGGCACCAATAACATCTCCATTGTGAGACTGGATACTGTTTTTGGAATATCGAATACGCCACGAGTAGCTTGCCAGGCTCTGGTATGCATATATATGCATATATATGTGTATATATATACACACACACACATACCTCTCGGAGAGCCTGGCAAGCTACCAAGAGTATCCTGCCCACAGGAGCAGAGCCTGGCAAGCTAACCCGTGTCATATTCGCTATGCCAAAAACAGTAACAGTATGTCTCATTCCCCTGATCCTGAACGACCCTCCAATTGTTGGGAAAGACAAGTAAGGAGAGGCTGCTAAAAACCTCAGGGCTGGGAGGAATAGAGACGTTACTGCTGTCCACTTGAGTAAATCGATGAGCAATGGGATGACAGTGATAATGATGACAGTTTTCTCATCTCTGTTGTCTTATCCATTTGTGCTGTATCGCTGTCAGTTCTATTGTTTCATAGAGTTTGTTAAAAATCCTATGTATTTTCACTTTAATATCCTTAACTTGAAGTTACATATTGGTTTAGTACTGGTTGAGACTTCATAGCAACTATCACTACTCCCTGTGAGGTTTCAGAGGAGTTTTCCCATTGTGCCTGTTGCAAACCAAATGAGTATGATAATTATGAGTATGATAAATTTTATGAAAAATCTTTAAATACTTAATTCTATAAATGGTTATAAGAAAAATCATATTTTCTGGTTTTTGTGTGTTTTAGTTTCATTTATTTGATGTTTGTGTGGTTGGTTGAGATTTTTTGTTTTCTCTCAGCAATGCTGTGCTCTTTTTTTAATTTTAAATTTTATAAAATTGTTCATGATGATTACTACATTCAAGATTCCAACCCCAATTCCACCATCATTTAATCTTCCCACTTTGTCTTATTTTTTTGGGGGAGGTCATGCCTGTCAGGGCACAAACTTACTCCTGGCTCTACATGCAGGGGTCCCTCAGGGCAATGCTGGAGGGACCATATGGGATGCTGCAGATCAGTTCTAGCTTGTCCGTGTGCAGCAAGGTAAGTGTCCTACACACTATACCATCTCTCTGAGTCCTCTACTCCCCCCAGGCAAATCAGATTTTACAGTGCTGAGTTCATAAATTTTTCCCATTCACATAAGTTTTCAAATTTTATTAGCATAACAGTTTCTGTTATGTTCTCCCCCCCCCATTTTTAAATTAGTGAATTACTGTGAGGTATAGTTACAGACTTACAAACTTCTGTGCTTACATTTCAGTCATAGAATAGTCAAGTATCCATCCCTCCATTAGTGCCCATTTTCCACCCCCAATGGTCCCAGAATCCTTCCCATCTCATCCACTGAGGTGTCAGTTGAGTCCGCTGTCCCCAAGGGTGCATCTAATGGGTACTCAGAGACAGCTATCTTCTCTCTGGGGATTCTGACTGCTGCTACCTCCAGGAGCAGCCCCCCCCCATGCTACTGGGACCCCCAATCTCCTCCTTCCCCTAAAATCTAGGAAACCTATCACTCTTCCTTAATATGTACACATGTAGACACTCCTGCAGAACATCCCCCCCAACCCTATTGAAATGGGAGATTATGAGGTGTTATTATTTATCTTACCCTGGACAAATGAAAGCATGATTCTGAATAGAGAATTCTGCTGCTAGAAATTTCATTACATTTTCCCCATTCTACAATATGTATGACTTTAGAAAATAGAACCTAGAGGTAAGATATTCATAGGAAATATCAAACCACCCATCTTCCGTCCCACAAACGACCGAGTATCTCACTATAGGATCAGTTCATGTCCCATTTGTCCTCACAAAGTAACAAAGTGACAAAGAAAAATTTTCCTCTTTGGGTTTTATTACATTAAAATTATGGAAGTAAAAAGGATGACATGAAATTAACATAAAACTTTTTACAATAATTAATATAAAACTTTTGCAATTATTTTGTTAAAAAGCAAACCCCATTTCCCACAGATGATAGCCAGAGGGATAAAAACAGATTGCAGAGAACATGTAAAGACGTTCAGCGTCCATGAGTGAAAGCAAAGTTAATTAAAATAGCCAGGCAAATTAAAATGCCAATTAGGAGAAAAGCGGAAAGCCAGACATGAGACGCCATCCAGCTCTGGATTCTGCGGAGCCCGTTCCTCACGCAGCTTCCCTGGGCCGTGGCCACCGCCCGCTGCTGCTTCTCCAGCTCGCGCCGCACCAGGCCCAGGAAGCGCGCGCGCTGCTCCGCGCACTCGGCCCCCGCGCTCCGCTGCTGCAGCAGCAGCTGCGCCTCCCGCGACAGCTCTGAGCTCAGGAAGCCGCCCTGCAGCTCCCGCTCCAGACTCTCCACCTGGCCCATGAGCTCGGCCAGCTGCCGGCGCTGCTCTGCGCCCGTGGCCCGGTTGTTGAAGCCGCAGAACCTCCTCCCGCACTCCCGCAGGAGCCCGGGCAGCCCCGAGTCCCTCACGCTGGCCAGGTAGTCAGCCAGGGGCTCGCCCTGCAGGTCCTCCTTGTGGGTGAAGAGGACGATCACGTGTCTCATGGCCCCCGGCCCAAAGACCTCCTTCACCCTCCTGACGGCCTCGGCCTCGTGCGCGGTGAAGCGGCCCAGCCGGATGACCAGCAGCAGCACGTGGGGCCCGGGGGCGGCCAGCAGGTAGCAGTCCCCGATGTTCTTGTACAGGTCTTGGGTGGGGGGCCCGGCGTCGAAGATAGGGGGCGTGTCCACCACCAGGATGCTCCTCCCTTCCCAAGTGCCCCTGGCCTCCTGGCACTGCCTGGTCACACACTGGACCCCCACTTGGGACTCGAACGCTGACCGGCAGAGGATGCTGTTCCCGGTGGCGCTTTTCCCGCTGCCCGATTTGCCCACCAGGACGATCCTCAAGGAGAACGAAGCGTCAAAGCCGGCACCTGCTCTGCTGCCTGAGGACACAAAGTTTTGTACCTATGTCCAAGCTTCTTAATTTTAGTCCCCTTTTCCTCCTAGGAAAGTTACCCACCTCCCTTCCCGCAAGATGCGGATATACATGGTTTAGGATGACCACACTGGATGCCCAGCTTGAACCCAGAGTCAAGAGTTGGAAGGGCTGCCCCTGTGAAGGGGGTGCCTAGCACTTCCTCTTGACAGGAGAGGGCAACCTGGGAGGACAGGGTGCCTGCGTTATCGGGAGGGACTGTGACATCACAGCATGCTCAGTAAGAGGAGAGGGGAAGCCACAAAGGGAGCAGATAGCCGTGCCATCGCCTACACCCACAGACTCCCAGGGCACACTGTGGATGATGCCCCACATGCACCAGGCTCAGGGGGTTCTCAGGTCTTGGGGTTCTGGTTTATGACCAGGCCCAGTAGAGTGTTCCTGGGTTCCGCTCTCTGGGCGGTGGGGGGGGGGGGGTGTTGGGGAATTGAATGCTTGGGTTGGGAGGTGGAGGGAGGTGGTAAAGGCAAAGGTCAGAGTCTTGGGATGAGCTGGACGGACTTGGAGAAGACAAAGACCCCAGAACTGCTGGTGGGAAGGCCACCCAGTTGACTGTCAGAGAAAAGAAATTCTAACAAAAGCATAGCACGGAAAAATTTTAACAAAAGCACAGGCTGACACTGAGTCCAGCACTAAGATCTCAGGCTGTAATGAGTGTGAGAGCACAGACTCTGACAGCTCCTATGAAGCATGGGATTTTTGCTCCTCTTTTCAGCTGAGCAGAAATAGGAAAAGAGAATTAACTTTCATAGCTGGACCAAATCCTCCAACTTTGGACATCAAGGTTTATTTCAACGTTTCCCACTGATTTTCCGAGGGTGATAAAATGATGAAGAAAGAGAACTGTAACAAATGAAGTTCCTCCCTCCCCCTGCCCCTATCACACCAGTTAAAGCAACTGGGTTTTGTACCATGTTTGAGATGAGGGAGAATGTGGAGGCAGCAGTGAGTTCTTTACCCAGGGGCCTCGAGCTCCTGAGGGCTTGGAAGCTTTCTTACCTTCAGCCAAAGCTCCATATTTGCTCCCCTGAGATTCTTCCATTCTCTAGTCGAATAGAAAGAAAGGTTAAGTTATAAAAAGTGAGTTTCCACGTGAGAGTTAGAAGGTCTGAAATCATCTAGAATTATTCTACTGAGATTACCAATCATGAGGTGGGGGTCTTGGTGGAGGGGTTCTAATTGATGCAGTGGGAGTGGAAGGATGGAACAACAGATAACCTAACTAGAGGAGCACTAGATTAATTAATCTCAGGTTAATATAATTCAATGATTTCAGTATCACCCATCCTAAAAGGTATCCAGTTAAGAATAGGAAATTGGGGCTGGAACGATAGCACAACGGGTAGAACATTTGCCTTGCATGCAGCCAACCCAGGTTCAATTCCCAGCATCCCATATGGTCCCCTGAGAACCGCCAGGAGTGATCCTGAGTGCAGAGACAGAACTAACCCCTGAGCATCACCGGGTGTGACCCAAAAAAGCAAAAAAAAAAACAAAATAGGAAATTGGAGGATTGGAGGAAGGGTGAGAAAGAGCAGCAGATAAAAGGAACCTCAGCTCGATTGGTGGGATGGCTCCCTCTCTTCCCACACCACACTTACCTAGGCGCAGACAGGCAGCAGAATCAGGCAACACTCTTACACCCAGATATCAACAAGATCCTATACACTAACTTCCTAACTTTCTAAATTTTATATGCAAATCTTTCATACAATTCTCAAGAACCCACCATCTTATGAAAAATCCTCTTTTGCAGTAACATAATGATGAGGTAGACTATAAAAAACAGTAGGTCCTTGGCAAAATCATGACCACTTTGAGGTGGTGATGTAAGGTAATTTTATACAACAAATCATAAACAGTAACACCATTGTCAATGTGTTTATCAGCTACAAAAACACTTAAAATAGAAAAAAATAAATAATAAAGGAACAATTGTGCTTAGATTAGCCATTTCCAGGGCTAAATTTCTATCTCATTTAATTTTCAAGCAAACACATATAAGTAGCTTAAGCCTTCAAGTAACACTAGACTGCATTAAGATTATACATTTTCTTTTATTTTCCTTTTTTTAGAAAAAAATTTCTCACAAATCAGCCAATTATCTCCTGACAATTTTAAAAAGTGTGAAGAGTGACTGGAAAGATAGTATACCGTTGGTAGGGCACTTTTCTTGCATTCTACTGACCCAGTTTCATTCCCCAGCATCCCACTTGTCCTCAGAGCCCCACCCGCAGTGAGCCCTGAGCACAGAGTCAGAAGTAATTCCTGGCCACCAGTGAGTAAGAAAAAAAAAATAAGCATAAAAGTCGAATTCCTATATGGAATGAGGATCTGCCAAATAGGAAAACTGCTAGAGAAGGGAAAGAATTACCTTGCTCTAAATGAAATTGGCTACGCAACATTCTGAGAATTTCCAAAACCACCAGATAACTATTCTAGTGCAAAAAGGGAAGTTTAATGTTTTCCACTAGGAAGGAAGATTTGGTGGTCAAGGATCTTCCAACAACATGAGTGAGAGGAAGTAGAGAACATGGTGAAGGAGAGGACATGGTGAGCATGGCCACCTCCCCTTCTCCCATGAGCTTCTGGTTCAGATTAGAGGGTGCCTATGAGGGAAGAAGAAGGGTCAGAACTCAGGACAAATTCCACAGAACTCTTTCCTGTTCTGCCCAAACTAACTGCCATACCCCTGATGACTTCCAAATCCTGGTTACCCAATAATTACCATTTTTGCTTCCTAGAAGCTGTAAACCAGAAATAAAAACAACTATGGGGAAATAATTCCCTTTAAATGAGGTTTAATTTTGTGTTACACATCTAAGTGTTAGAGAATATATTCATACGGTGGAGAGATGATGATGCAGACATGCAGGTATAAGGATAAACTCTGTGATATTACTTTATTTTCAATGATTATCCAGTTGCATGTGCTATAGCAATTATAAAGTGGAGGGGCTAGAGAGGTAGTACAGTGGGTAGGGCATTTGCATTGAAAGTAACCAACCCAAGTTCTATCCCTGGTACCCCATTTGGTACTTTGAGCCTACCAGGAGTACTTCCTGAGTGCAGAGCCAGGAGTAACCCTTGATCACCACTGGGTATGGCCCCAACACAAAAACAAACTAAAAAAAATGGTAGTGTATGTGGGGGAATCATCATTTGAAGTAGAGGAAAACAATTTATAAAACATATGCAGAGTATAAAAACAAATATCATTCAATAGCAGCTAATACATGTAAGAATTTTGGCATTTTTATTACAGATAGTCTCTTTATTGAGATGATTAAATTACATAGCTCCATTTAGATATATATATTTTTTAATTCTCAGTCTTATTCACCTTCCCTCTGATTTCAGGGTCAAACAACCATCTGAGTTTATTATGTATCATTCTATCTTGTGAATTTTTTAGATTTAGATATGCCTGTCTTTATATAATAAACTTTTAAGGGGAGGAAGAGTGAGAAAAGCAGCAGATAAGGGGAAACTTAGCACTGTAACACTGTTGTTCCATTGTTCATTGATTTACTCTAGCGGGCACCGGTAACGTCTCCATTGTGAGACTTGTTGTTACTGTTTTTGGCATATTGAATACACAACGGGGAGCTTGCTAGGCTCTGCCATGCAGGTTGGATACTTTCAGTAGCTTGGCGGGCTCTCTGAGAGGGACAGAAGAATCGAACCCTGGTCAGCCACGTGCAAGACAAATGCCCTACCTACTGTGCTATTGCTAGTTTAAGAGGAAACTTAAACTACTTAAAATTTAAACTACTATATAAATACACCCTTTATGTAGCATTTTATTCAACTTTTTGATTGACATTTTAGACCATACCCAGACACATTCAGGGATTACTCCTGTCTCTGAGATCAGGGGTCAGGGACTACTCCTGGTGGGGCTCAGACACCACATGTATGCTGAGCATCAAACCCAGGTTGGCTTAGTGTAAGGCAAGCACCCTACTGACTCTCCCCCACCCCAGGCTTTCTAAAGCACTTCTTGGGGTGACTGCTATTAAAAGTAAATTACACTTCTGTTGGAACAGTGTCCAATGACCCACCTTAAGTCAATAATTACCAAGGACCTAAGAGCAAGACATAACTCCCGTGATCTAAGTACTGTCAAAAAGAGAAAAAAAATTGTGTCAAAGAAATCAAGCTCCTTGAGAATTCCACTTACAATATTGCCGTCCAAATGAAAGTAGCTCAGCAAAGATCATCTGCTCTGGTTCTTAGTGAGACCCTCATGGATGTCACAAAAGCCAGTCACACTCAAGTCACGTAAGTGAAGGGAAGAAGGGGATAACTGAATCTTATTCTGAATGAGCCATGCTGTTGAGGGAGATGCAGGTCCCTCCAAGAAACAAATTTGTAGACAGATATGATCCAAGCATCAGACATAAGTCAGAAAGGAAACAGAGAGATAGAGATAAGTTAGTTAAAATGAGGAAAATGCTTAAAGGACTGAATAAAGACCAAAAAAGACTGTGGAACCATAGTAGAGGGAGGACATGTGACCTCTGTCACTATCAAAAGACATGAATGCAGGAAACTCTGGAAGAAGGAGGATTTCTTTTCAAACAGAAAATTCTACCTGTCTTCTCCCAGGGAGCAGTTACCTCATGGGGATGGACTGGATACCTCACACCAGAGACCTCAATAGCTCCTGATTACTGGGAAAAGCCCAGTGGGTGGAGGCTGAAACTGGTGAATATAACCAACACTGGTGAGCTTGATTTTCTGGTTTCAAAAGTGGAGAAAGCTGATTTGTTGGGATTTTGTTCCTTGAGACCAGGAGAACTGGCTCTAGGTTTTGGATCCTTTCTGCCTGTCCCAGAGTCTCACATTCACTCACCTGTCTGTCCCTAACTTACTGTCATTTGTCTTGGGCTGGTAACATTTATATCAAGGCTCAGCAAAGGGTTGCCCCATGCCCCCCTAGGGGAATGGCCCTCATCAGTAGTGTGGGGGTCACAGGAGATGTTGGGGGCTTGGGGAAAAGTGAGGGGACTTTCGAACCCACATCAGAAGACAGCAAACAGTGAGGAGTCAATTTTGGGACAGGTGACTGACGGGGAGGAGACAACCAGGACTTGGTCTTTTCACTGTGATGCCAAGTCTCCATTCCTCCTCCAGAGGCTTTCGGGCGCAGACTGCATATGGGGGTACAGGGAAGCTAAAGGGAAAGAGGAAGAGAACACCCCCTAACTTCCACCCTCACCTCCTAGCAGATCTGTGATCCCCTGGGAATCTTACAGGCTAAGTGTTTAGTCCTATGGAGAGATGAGGTGCAGGGGCAAAGGGAAAGGATGTCTCTCCAGACACTCGGTCGTGACTGACGTTCAGGCCTTCCCCGAATGAAATCAGAAACCTTTGATATCTGTGGGACATCCTACCTGGCCAACAGCTGGCACCACATGGGCTGAGGGGAAGCGGCAGTGTGGGGGTGGGGTGGGGTGGAGAGGGAGCAGTCTGTGGAGTCCTATGACCAGGGCACATTCCCTTACCAGGCACTGTGCGCTGGGACTCCTGTTCCACAGGTCTGTGAAGCCAAACAGAGTGAGGGTCTCGTACTATGGAGCAGCAGGGACACAACAGGAAGGTGAGCACAGGCAGATTAGGAGGAAGCACAAGCACGGAGCTGATCCGCTGGCAGCCACTGGCCAAGCTGCTGGGAAAGAAGGAAACAGAGAATTCCAGGTCATCTGATCATAGATAAGGATATTCCTGTGGAAGAGGCGGGGGAATTAGTGAACAAGACCTGGATCAGGCTGGCTGTATGTCTGGGGTTTGCCTTTGAACTGAAGCTTCCTGAAGAATCAAGTAGTGCCTTTTACCTCTCACTCTTCCTTGTGATAACAAGTTAAATTATGCAGATTTGGGGGAAGACTGTGTTGATGATCCTGCCTCCAGGTACAGAAATGCCCCTCTCACCCGGTGACATAGGTCCCAGTGACACAGGAAAGACTTTCTAAGGAGCATCCAGGAGCACCTGCTCTGCCTAACTCCCCTGTAGCCTTCTAGAATGTTTCCTTTCACAGAGCACAGAGGCTTAACTAGTCTCCAGCAAGTCTGAGGTCAGGACTTTGTGCTCTGACAAGCTCTACAAACAGATGGGTGTTGGCTTGGTTCATTCTCTGTGGCTGGACGGAACAGTTACTTCTCTGAGGACAAAGTATTCTGAGGTATCTGTGCCCCAGTGCCCAGGTGGGAAACAGGGTTAGAGATGCTGTGCCTCTGATTGTCTACAGATCTCACATATGAGACTGGAGTGAACATATTAAATGCTTCCTTTTTTCCTAATAGAGATTAAAAAACACAATCAGGGCTCAGGCAGGGATTTGGTTGTCACAGATATATCTGGCACCCTTATAATTCATATTTGGCTTAAAGTTGCACAATATTTGTCAAGGATTTACTAGAGTCAGACAATTGTCTTAAAATTTGGGGATTTTTGTTTTTTTATTTTTAAATTTTATTGAATCACCATGAGATAGTCAAAAACTTTATATTTGGGTTACAATCACACAATGATTGTATGATTACAATCATCCCTCCACCAATGCACATTCCTCACCACCGATATCCCGGGTATACCCCCCCCCTTTCCCACTCTCCCCCTGCCTCCATGGCAGACAATATTCCCCATACACTCTCTCTACTTTTGGGCATTATGGCTTGCAACACAGACACTGAGAGGTCATCATGTTTGGTCCATTATCTACTTTTGGCATGCATCTCCCATCCCGACTGATTCCTACAGCTATCATTTTCTTAGTGATCTCTTCTCTATTCCACCTGCCTTCCCCCCTCCACTCATGAAGTGGTCTTATAGCTACGGGGCAATCCTGATGGCCCTTGTATCTATTGTCCTTGGATGTCAGTCTCATGTGATGTTATTCTATACTCCACAAATGAGTGCAGTCCTTCTATGTCTGTCTCTCTCTTTCTGACTCATTTCACTTAGCATGATACTCTCCATGTCTATCAATTTATAAGCAAAATTCATGACTTCATCTGTCCTAACAAATGCATAGTATCCCATTGTGTAAATGTACCAAAGCTTCTTTAACCAGTTATCTGTTTTAGGGCACTCGGATTATTTCCGGATTTTGGCTATTGTGAAGAGTGTTGCAATGAATAAATATGTACGGATTTCATTTCTACTGTGCTTTTTTTGCATCCTAGGGATATAGTGCCAGAAGTGGTATTGTGGGGTCATATGGAAGCTCAATTTCTAGTTTTTGAAGGACTGTCCATATTGTTTTCCTGAAAGGCTGGACCAGTGGACATTCCCAGCAACAGTAAAAGAGCATCACTTTTCCCCAACATCCACGCCAACACTGGTTGCTTTTGTTCTTTTGAATGTGTGCCAGTCTCTGTGGTGTGGAATGATATTTCATTGTTGTTTGGATTTGCATCTCCCTGATGACTGGCGATGCGGAGCATTTTTTCATGTGCCTTTGGACATTTGTATCTCTTTTTTTGAGGAAATTTATGTTCATTTTTTCTCCTCATTATTTGATGAGGTTGGAGGTTTTTTTCTTTTACAATTCTACTAGTGTCTTGTAAATCCTGTATATTAATCTCTTATCGGGTGGGTATTTCGTACCTCAGAAAAACAAGTACCTTGGAATCAGCTTAATCAAAGAGGTAAAGAACCTATACAAGGAAAATTACAAAGCACTACTTCAAGAAATAAAAGAGGACACTAGGAAATGGAGACACATCCCTTGCTCATGGATACGGAGAATTAACATTATCAAAATGGCAATACTGCCCAAGCCACTATACAAATTTAACGCAGTCCCTATCAGGATACCCATGGCATTGTTCAAAGAAATAGACAAGTTACTCCTGAAATTCATGAGGAACAATAAACCCCCACGAATAGCTAAAGCAATCTTTGGAAAAAAGAAGATGGGTAGCATTGCCTTCCCCAACTTCAAACTCTACCACAAAGCCATAGTAATTTAAACGGCATGGTATTGAGATAAAAACAGACCTACAGACCAATGGAAAAGAGTTAAATATCCTGTCATAGACCCCAAAATATAAGGTCACTTAATCTTTGAGAAAGGAGCAAGAAATGTGAAGTGGAACAAGCAAAGCCTCTCCAACAAGTGGTGCTGCGAAAACTGGATAGCTACCTGCAAAAAAATTAATTCTGACCTCTGTCTAATACTAGGCACAAAAGTCAGATCAAAGTGTAATAAAGACCTCAATATCAGACATGAATCTATAAGGTTCATAGAAGAAAATGTAGGCTGAACTCTCCATGACATTGAAGCTAAAAGCATCTTTAAGGATGAAACAGCACTGACCATGCAAGTGGAAGCAAACATAAACAAATGGGACTACATCAAACTAAGAAGCTTCTGCAATTCAGAAGAAACAGTGAAAATGAACACTGGTGGAGAGATGTAAACAAAATGCAAACATGAAAGTTCGTAAGTTTGTAACTGTACCTCACAGTGATTCACTAATAAAAATTATAAAAATAAATAAATAAATAATAAAAAAGAATATTTACCCAATACGTATCTGGTAATGGATTAATTTCCAGGATGAATTGTATAAGAAAAAACCTCCAACACCATCAAATAATTGGGAGAAGAAATCAACAGAAGTTTCCTCAAAAAATAAATACAATGGCCAAAAGCACATGAAAAAAAATGTTCCACATCGCTAGTCATCAGGGAGATGCAAATACAAACAACAATGAGATATCATCTTACACCACAGAGACTAGCACACATTCAAAAGAACAAAAGCAACCAGTGCTGGTGTGGATGTTGGGGAAAAGGGATGCTCTTTCACTGTTGCTGGGTAGTCGACTGGTCCAGCCTTTCAGGAAAACAATATGGACAGTCCTTCAAAAACTAGAAATTGAGCTTCCATCTAACCCCGCAATGCCACTTCTGGGAATATATCCCTAGGATGCAAAAAAGCACAGTATAAATTACATCTGTACCTATGTATTCATTGCAGCACCGTTCACAATAGCCAAAATCTGGAAACAACCCAAGTGTCCTAGAACAGATGACTGTTTAAAGAAACTTTGGTACATCTACAGAATGGAATACTATGCAGCTGATAGGAGAGATGAAGTCATTAAATTTGCTAATAAATGGATAGATATGGAGAGTATCTTGCTAAGTGTAATGAGTCAGAGAGGGGCAGATATAGGACTGCACTCATTTGTGGAGTATAGAATAACATCACATGAGGCTGACACCCAAGGTCAGTAGATACAAGAGCCATCAGGATTGCCCCATAGCTATAAGACCACTTCATGAGCGGAGGGGGGAAGGCAGATGGAATAGAGAAGAGATCACTAAGAAAATGGTGGCTGGAGGAACCAGTCGGGTTGGGATATGCATGCCAAAAGTAGATAAAAAACCAAACATGATGGCCTCTCAGTGTCTGTGTTGCAAGCCATAATGCCTAACAGTAGACAGAGTATGAGGAATATTGTCTGCCGTGGAGGCAGGGGGAGGGTGGGAAAGGGGGCTATACCAGAGACATTGGTGGTGGGGAATGTGCACTGGTGGAGGGATGGGTGTTTGATCACTGTGAGATTGTAACCCAAACATAAAGCTTGTAACAATCTCATGGTGATTCAATAAAATTAAAAAGAAAAAAAAGAAATTACTAGCTCCCCCTTCAGACACCACATCCTCTGGTACACTGGGTGTCCTAGGTGTTGTTTCAACAAAACACCATGAGGTCTTTTCCCTTCAATCAATCTTGTCAATGATTTTCAACTCCTGGGGGATGTTTCCAATCCTTTTTTTGATCTTTATTTCAAAGTAGATACTTCTGTGGCTAGTGGAGATTTCTATAGGGGATGCCCCATTGTAATTCCAGACCCTACCACACTTGATAATATCGATGGCAATGCACATTTGCTGAGCTGCTCCATGTCGGACAACATTGTGACTGTGCAGTGTTCTCCCAGGTGCCACACCCCCTTCCAAGAATGGTGAGAGGGCTGTGGGTGAAAGGGCACCCTGGAATCAATTGCCACAGCATTTAACAGCTGCACAGCCTTGGAAAGTTCTTATTATAAGTGTTAATTCTCTCCTATAAATAAAATAGCGGGAATGGTGTTGTGCTAAAAGGCTGCTAATTTTAATTGATATTATTTCACAATTGATGTTAAATAATATTAGACAGTAATGGTATTGCTATTATAATATGCACGTTATTATTCATTGCTTCACTTAATACAAAAACTGAGATGCAATTCACCTAGGTGTCCAAGAATAGATGAATGAATTATTAAGATGTGATATACATGTACACAATGGAATACTCTTCATCTGCAATGGAAAACGAAATCATGCAATTTGAGGCAACCGGGATGAAATTGGAAGATATGTTGGAAGCTGTTAGTTGAGAAATATATCCTCACTGAAGGAGTTTTCTCCATCTCTTGCCTTCCTCCGTCCTCCCATGCTCACCTGGAAGAGTGCACATGCAGTGTGATTTTTATTCAGTTATCTCTCCATCTGATAAGAAAATCACATATAATGTGTCAGGCCAGGTTCAGAGATGTAGTGATATCCAGTGAAAAAGTTGTGGGCCTGTCATTCTCTGCACACCAGAATTAAGGAAGAACACTGGACAAACCCTACATGTGAGGTTGCGATGGCATTGGGAGATCATTTGATGGGTTGGTTTTGTCCTTCCAGGGACTTCACATTCACAGAGCTGAGGGGACATGAGAACATTCAGTTGATGAAGTGAGAATTGCAATTACCTATTAATTTCCAGAGACCCCACATCAGGAACATGCTCTGAAGATGTTAAGTTTCCCCAGCATATCCATCCTGGGAGACTGGGAAAACTGAGAGCCAGAAACAGCTCAACGACTTCAGCAGCTTAGGGTCTTAGCTTTGGAAACAAGCACAGTGAAAACTGGAATTTTGGTTTTGAAAATTTGAAAACAGACAGATCCCTCAGAAGATCTGGAGGCTTTTGATTTTTCTCTCAACGCCCAACACTTTGCTTTGTCTCAATGCATCAACATAGGATCTGGGTGTCAGGCAGACTAAGGCCCTCCCGTCTTTTCTCGAGGTGTCTCCTCAAAGAGTTGGTTCCCAAATGCACACTGAAGGCAAGGAAGCCCCTATGTCAGGGTTGGAATCCCAGAGCCCCTGTGCTGAGGTATCTTCTCTCCTCACACTACTTCTCCAGCCCTTTTCAGGCAGCTTCTGCCCACAAAGCAGTTTGGGAACTTTTTCAGCCCACCCTATGCTTTCATACCTGTGAGCATTGATACCCTCCCTTGTCTGTCTTAATTCCTGTTTGAGCTTTCAGATTTATCTCTTCATACTGTCCATATGGTCACTGAAAAACAACAGTGCTACCTCCCACTGGCCACCCAACACTCTTCACCCCCTTCAACACACACACATGCACACTGAGGTTACAGTTTGGCCCTGTCCTCAACTGGAGGGATTTCTGCCTCTGTACTCAGTTCCCTACCACCACCCAAATTCATCAGTAATGTGTTTCTCTCAGGTCTGATGTTATTACTTATTTTGAGTTATTAAAATACTTCAAAGTAGAATGCTAGTCACTATTGCTATGAATTCCCAGTATTGGCACCACTACAGAGTGGAGAAAACATCTAGGAGATGGATAGTAAAGCAAAAAAAAATTTTGTTAGAGAAAATAGACAGTGTCAAAGGTGGAAAGGAGAAAGTGGGCTCCAGGAACTACAAACCTTTTGAGGAATTACCTGAATTTTCAAAATACTTTGGGGCTGTCAGGTTGAAATAGTTTTAAATGGTCTATTAAAAGGGATAGAAAGCCTGTGTGCAATCTGAGTGAGGAGTATAGTTGTAAATAGAAAGTTGGGAATTCTATATTCTGAATATTAATAGCTCTGAAGCTCATCTTGTTTGGTACTTACAATTTGCTATATTCTATTATTGATTGAATGTTCTTTAATAAAGGAGCAAGCATTTTTAGAACAACTGTCAGAGAATCTGTTTCATAAATCAGATGTTTTTTAAATACAATCAGAATACAAAGCAGAGACAAAAACATCACTTGTATCATTGTATCACTTGTTGTCCCATTGATCTTCGATTTGCTCGAGCAGGCACCAGTAAAAGCTTCATTTGTCCTTGTTGCATGCTAGTGCAGCCCAATGATATCTGCTTGCTCCAGGAACAGGAAGAGCCATAAATCCTTCATTCAGAGATTTGATGAAGAAATCTAACCATCTCCTTGGTGGGCTGCCAAGAGGTCTTCTGATGTCCCGTGGAATCAAGTTTATAATGGCTCTAGTTCAGTAGTCGTCTCTGAATCACATTACATGTCCGGCCCATCTGCTTTTTGATGCCTTGGTAAACGAGACAACATCCCTGATTTTTGACCGTTGACACAGGTCAGAAATCCGGATTCCTGTTCTCACTTGAGTGCGATGTGATAGTCCTAGCATAGCTCTTTCGATTCCTGTTTGGGATACCCAAATAGCATTGTCATCCTGTTTGCATAGGGCCCAGATGTCTGAGGCATATATTAGTGCAGGAAGAATGGTGGAATAAAAAAGATGTGCCCAGAGTCGGAGGGTCTTCGTTCTCTTAACCACTTCTTCAACGCTCTTGAAGGCATTCCACGCTGCTCTCTTCCTCCTGCTCAGTTTTGGTGCCAAGTCGTTGCTCATGTTGATTTCTTGACCCAGGTACACATAGCTGCTGCATTCAAAGATGTTCATTCCATTGAGAGCAAATGGAGCTTAAGGGACCAGTTCGTTTTTCATGAACATCTTCTTGTTGAGATTCAGCTGCAATCTGACCTTTCCACGCTCGTGGTCAAGTTCGGCCAGCGTTTGTACCGCTTGGCTAATGTTTGGCGTTATGAGAACCATGTCATCAGCGAAGCGGAGGTGGTGTAATTGCTGACTGTCTATCTTCACTCCCATTCTTTCCCATTCAAGTCATCGCATGATGTTCTTAAGGGTGGCACTGAAGAGTTTCGGTGAAATGGTATCAACTTGCCACACCCCTCTCTTTACATCAATGATCACTTCCCTGTAGAATGGTGAGATCCTGGTGGTGAATCCACAATACAGCTTGCAGAGGATTTTGACATACTGAGTTTGAATGCCCTGTTTGGCCAGGGCTTCAGTGATCCCTCAGTCTCAACAGAATCGAAGGCCTTCTTTAAATCGATGAATGTTAGACAGAGCGACATCTTGAACTCTCGCAAAACTTCAGTGAGTTTGGTCATTGTGTGGATATGGTCGGTCGTGCTGAATTCCCTTCAAAACCCGGCTCGCTCGCATGGTTGTCCTTTCTCTAGTGTTCTGCCTATTCTATTCAGGATGACACGAGTGAACAACTTGTAGATGACAGACAGCAGGCAGATTGGGCGATAGTTGCCTATGTGAATGTCTTGCTTCTTGTACAACAGAACGGTTCTGCTGGTTTTCCGCTGAGACGGAACCTTGCATTCACAGGCAGCATGTGAAGAGTCAAGCCAGTGTATTGATGAGTACTGACTGAAGATTCTTCAGGTGTTCGGGTCTGACCTTGTCTGGACCAGGTGCTGTTCTCGTCTTTACCAACAAAATGGCGTGTAGGATTTCAGTAGGGAGGACATTGGGAACAACATCTATTCTTTGGAATTTGGTACGTGGGCAGGTGGACATGGCTGTCAAAGAGATCTAAGTAGAAGTCATGAATAATCCTCTCCATTGTCTTTCTGGAAGATGTGACAGATCCATCAGGACATTGGAGAACAGTCATCTTTGCCTAGTAGTTGGCGAATGATAGGCGAGCTTTGCGAATACTTTTCCCGGCTTCAGCTGCACTGGCTAACACTGCTGCTCTTCTGTCTTTGAGGTCTTCCTTTATGGCATCTCTGCACAGCTTTGTGAGCTTGGACGTTAGCTTGTGGTTGCCTGAGGCTCTCAAGAAACCATGTTCACGAAAGAGTTTGAGAGTTTCCAAAGACAGGCGTCTGTTTGTGGCTTTCTCACTCTCGGCATTCTTCGCACAGTCATGGAGGTGCTGAACCAGTCGATCATATTCTGCATCGATGTTGTCAAGGACGGCATCTTCCCACATTGCTGCAATTGTGCCAAAGAGCTCCCAGTTCGTGGTCATTCTGGGAGTTGCCTTCTTAGATTTCAATTTTGCAGACATTTCTCCAGCTCTGTGAATTAGAATTTTGCACGAAGGAGAAGGTGTTCCGATCCCATTTGGAATTTTCAGACAACAGAGACATCAGTCAGGCAAAACCTTCGATTGAATATGATGTGGTCAATTTCATTGTGGAACTGTCCACCGGGAGACTCCCATGTCCCGCATTTATATTTGGCCTTCTGGAACTTTGACTTACTATGGATGGTCTTGGTCGACATGATGAATTCAGACAGTCTATCACCTTCATGGTTCCATTCTAGGCCATGGGTCCCAATGTGGAGTTCTTCAGGCAACCTTCTCGGTCCTATCTTGGCATTAAAATCACCAACAATGATCTTGTAGAAGGTGTGGTCTTCTTTATAGAACTTCTCCAGTTCCATGTAGAACCTCTCAATTTCTTCATCATAGTTGGAAGTTGGTGCGTACATAATGAAGATAGAAACTGCAGGCAGTGAGCCACATCTATTCAAGCATAATCGTCAGATTCGGGTTGTTAGGCATTCAAATGGATCAATGCTCATGGCCAAGTTCGTATTGACAAGAACACCAATGCCACCGATGCCTCTGTTGTCACATGTTCCGAGGACCAATTCTTCTCCAGTGTCGAAAATGGTGTGTGTGATTGAGGTCCCCTCGTTTTGGTCAGACCAATGATATTGTACTTGATCTTCTGCACTTGCACCATCAGGTTCTCTATGGATGCTTCTGATGCCAGCATACGTATTTTGAAAGTACAGACAATCATTTTAGTATTTCTTCACTTTGGCAGTCTAGTTTGTCCCCGAGATTTTTTCAGCCTCTCCTTGCTCATCTTTCTTAACACTGCCATATTGGGGGCTCTTTCGGTGTCAGGTGAATGAGGCCAATTGTTGTTACTTTTGTTGGCATATCAAATATGCCATGGGTAGCTTGCTAGGCTCTGTCGTGCGGTCGGGATACTCTCGGTAGCTTGCCGGTCTCTTCGAGAGGGACAGAGGCTTTTAGGGCGACCTCCAATTGCCCTTGGATGTGTTACCATGGTTTACACCAAATTTTTACCCTATAAAATATGGTTTAGGAATAATGGGTATTAAGTGTCTTATGGTGTGTCCACTGCCCAGCCACTACCATGCTCCACGCTACTCTCTGGACACTTGGGCTGAACCTCAGGCATGAGTGAAGCCCCCCCAAAACCAGGTTCAATGAGACCTGGAAACAAGATCCTCTGTCTGCCTTCTCCAATATCCGGCATCTGAGGGAGGGGTCAAAACCAGACGCCCCACCCTACTCAAGCCAGATAAATACCTCACTGGCTGACAGCCACTAAAACATCATTTATTTGAATTCTTATTGTGGAGGAGGTAACTGAGTATCTCTGGCATACAGAAAAGCTTGTTTAGGGAGCAGATTTTAAGGTGCAGAACAGGTAAAGAAAGTGCAGGTCACAAGATCAGATGTTCCCCAAAGAGTCCATACAGTGTTCAGAAAGGAGAGAGAGAAGTGCTCATTCTAATGAGATAGCTTGCTCTGAGCTTAGATCCAGATATAGGTATAAAGAAATGGTTTTGCCTTCCTTAATATGAATTCCAGATAGTGTTTAATGCCTATCAAAATATATTATTTTTCTTAAATGTTACATGATACTTTTTTACCCTATTAACATAGTGAGAAAAAATGGCAGATTTTGCTCCTAAACAAGAATTGTGGCCTTCAGGTAAAATTTAACTAATGCTTTCTCTGAACAGGTCCAGGAGAAATATATCACAGTAATAATATCATGCTAGCTGTCCTGCTACATTGGAAATTGGAAATAGCTTTAAAATTATTGAAGCATGGTATTTATCATCTTGAAGCTTACTCACCACGCAGAGCCTTGTGGACTGCAGGTGTTCAGGAAGTTAACACTCTGCAGACGTTTTTCCTTCTGGTTGCTAGCAGCTACTTCTCTCTTCTTTGAGTCTCCTTCCAGGTGGCAGGCTCTATGTCTGCTTAGAGAAGCTCCTGATCCTGCTTGTGCGGGGCAGTGGCTGGTTTCCCCCTGCTAGAGGAAGTCCCACCAAGAGAACACCTGTGTGCTCTCTAACCTCTGGCTCAGGAAGTCAGGGAAGGGCAGGTACAGGTTGAGGACTTAAAGTAACAGAAGCATTTTGCACTGAGTTATGTATTTGCAGGGTTTCTCCTGCAAATCTCCCCTCCTGTGACTCAGGTGGAGTGTGGAGTCGGTTGGTATCAGCATGACCCCTGATACCAAATATATTGTTATACCTGAGAGCAGGAAGGGTGTAACATAGATACCTGACATTTGATTCTAATACTGGATTGGTTATTAATCCAATTTAGATATTTCTTGCTCCCCAGGTGATTTTTGCCCTATAAATGGATCTAGGGGAAATATGCCCCAGTAATAAGGTTAAGTTAGCTGTTCTCAATAGTTGCTCATTTAATAGAAATCCCTGTATCAATGCCACCCTGTGTCCACTATTAGAAGAGTGTGCAAGCAGAGTGCCATCATTTTCTGAGAAAGGAAGCATTCCAAGCTACTGAGAAATTGTGAGCTGGGTAGTATATAGAGAGTGAATATCTTCACCCAGTCCTCAGGTTGGCTCCATTACAAGGTTGGTGCCACCAATTCTAATTTTCCTATCCTCTCTCAAGAAGGTTACAAGAACAAGGCCAGAAAGTGAGACAATGTTAGTGATAAACAGATTACCGAAGGATTGACCATTAACTTGGCCATTGCAATAACCAGCAATGTGACATTACCTAATTCACTAAAATGTCCTGAATGTGAGTGTACCTATAAGAAAGAGAATATGAGTTACACATTGCCTGTTGGCTGGCATGTGATTTTTTATTTCTTTTTTTCTGTTTTTGCTAGCCCATAGTATTTCAAGTAGGAAGTTATCCAACTTTTCTTTTTTTTTTTTCCATCCTTTTATCAGGGGCCATTCTTACATTACTGAAACTTCCACATTTCATTGAGAAAAGAATATGCTTCAAAAAAATGAAGATTCATTTTGATTAATAATCACTTATTTAAAGCAAATTTAATTAGTGATCATTTTAGTTTTTTTAAAAATATTATTAGTGAATCAACGTGAGGTACAGTTACAGATTTATAAACTTTTGGGCTTACATTTCAGTTATACAATGATCATCTCTCCACCAGTGCCCATTTTCTACCACCAATGGTCCCAGCATCCCTCCCACCACCCCCACTCTGTCCCTTCCACCCCACCTCGCTTCTGTGGCAGGACATTCCCTTTTGCTCTCTCTCTCCTTTGGGGTATTGTGCTTTGCTATAGAGGTATTAAGTAGCCATCATGTTCAGTCTATAGTATACTTTCAGCCCACATTTCCCATCCTGAGTGGGCTCTCCTAGAACCCTTTACTTGGTAGTCCCTTCTCTATCTAGACTGCCTTTTCCCCCAGCATGTGATACTGCATTCCAGACTGTGGAGTAAACCTTCTGGTCCTTATCTCTACTATTCTTGGGTGTTAGTCTCCTACTCTGTTATTTTATATTCCACAGATGAGTGCAATCTTTCTATGTCTGCCCCTCTCTTTCTGACTCATTTCACTTAGCATGATACCTTCCATGTTGATCCACTTATATGCAAAGTTCATGACTTTATCTTTTCTAACAGCTGCATAGTATTCCATTGTATAGATGTACCAAAGTTTCTTTAACCAGTCATCTGTTCTAGGGCACTCGGGTTTTTTCCAGATTCTGGCTATTGTAAACATGCTGCAATGAACATATAAGTGCAGATGTCATCTTTACTGTACTTTTTTGCATCTCCGGGATATATTCCCAGAAAAGGTATTGCTGGGTCAAATGGGAGAACAATTTCTAATTTTTTGAGAAATGCCCATACTTTTTTTCCAAAAGGGCTGGATCAGTCGGCATTCTTTTCTTCCCACATCTGCGCCAACATTGATTCCTTTTGTTCTTTTGGATGTGGGCCAGTCTCTGTGGTGTGAGGTGATATCTCATTGTTGTTTTGATCTGCATATCCCTGATGATTAGTGATGAGGAGCACTTTTTCATGTGTTTTTGGCCATTCGGATTTCTTTTTTGAGAAAGTTTCTGTTCATTTCGTCGCTGTAATTTCTGATGGGGTTGGATATTTTCTTCTTGTGGAGTTCAATTAGTGCCTTGTAAATCCTTGATATCAACCCCCTATCAGTTGGGTATTTTGTGAATATCCTTTCCCATTCTGTAGACTCTCATTGTATTCTGGCCACTGTATGTTTTGAGGTGCAGAAGCTTCTCAGTTTATGGTAATCCCATTTGTTTATATTTGTTTCCGCTTGCCTGATCAGTGGTGAATCATTTTTTAAGATACCTGTAGTTTCAGTGTTGTAGAGGGATTTGCTGACCTTGTCTTCAATATATCTTATGGATTCTGGTCTGATATTGAGATCTTTAATTCATTTCTATCTGACTTTTGTTCATGGTGTTCGGTATAGGTCTGAGCCCATTTTTTTACATGTAACTCTCCAGTTATGTCAGCACCACTTGTTAATGTGGTTTTCTTTGCTCCACTTCACATTTCTTGCTCCCTTATCAAAGATTAACTATATCACTGTCATCCCGTTGTTTATCGATTTACTCTAGCAGGAGCCAGTAACGTCTGCATTCGTCCCAACCCTGAGATTTTAGCAACCTCTCCTTACTCATCTTTGCCAGCGATTGGAGGCTTTTTACAGAGTTGAGGGAATGACTATTTTTGGCATATGGAATATGTCACAGGAAGCTTGCCCAGCTCTGCTTTTTTTTGGTTCTTACCAAAAAGCAAAGGAAAAAAAAATAATGTTGCTTCAGAATAATGAGCCACAGGATAATGAGTAGGGCACTTGCCTTGCATACAACCAACCCAGGTTCAATGCCCAGCATGCATATGGTCGCCACTTGCCTATTAGGAACGAACCTAAGGACAGAGCAAATTATTAGCTCTGAGCACAGTTGGTTATAGTCCCAAAACAAAACAAAACAAAAATTTCTCAATAAAGAACACATAAAGGATGGCTTAATAAGGGCCGAAGAGATGGTATAGTGGCACCTGCCTTGAACACAGCTAAGCTGTATTCAATCTCCAGCAACACATATGTACTTCCCATCCCCCACCCATCCACCTACAAGCCCCAGGAAGAGTGATTCCTAAGCACAGAGCCAGGAATAATCCCTGAGCACCACTGGGTGTGTCCCCACCACTAAACAACGTCAATCTACAGATACATCAGCTAACTTCCCTTTTGCTTTACTAATTTTCCATTTATATTAAAAAGTTTGCCTCCTCTGGCATGGGACTCATTCTGTAAGGCTTACTATCAAATATTAGAAGATCATATATTTGAGGGTATGTAGCAATATTCAACCCTGTTCCATTGGTCTACTGCTCTGCCTTTGTTCCAGTACCATGCAGTTTTAATTACTACCGCTTTGTAGTAGAGTTTGAGTTTGGGGAAGTTGATGTCTCCCATCTTCTTTCTCTCCAAAATTGATTTAGATATTCATGGGGCTTTGTCGTTCCATATGAATTTCAGGAGTTTTTGGTCCACTTCCTTGAAGAATGTCATGAGTTTCCTTACAGGGATCACATGGAATCTTTATAATGTTTTGGGAAGTATTACCATTTTGACAATGTTAATTCTCCCAACCCATGAGCATGGATGTGTTTCCATTTCCTCGTGTCCTCTTTTATTTCATAAAGTAACGTTTTGTAATTTTCTCTGTACAGGTTCCTTTATTTCCTTAGTTAAGGTAATTCCAAGCACTTGAATTTCTGAGGCATGATTGTGAACGGGATTGCTTTTTTCATATCACTTTCTTCTCTCTCATTATTTGCGTACAGGAAAGCTGTGGACTTTTGGGTATTGATTTTATAGCCCACAACTTCACAATACGAGTCTGTTGTTTTGAGGAGTTTCTTGGTAGAGGCTTTGGGGTTCTCCAAATACAGTGTTATATCTTCTGCGAATAGTGAGAGCTTGATTTCTTCCTTTCATATCTGGATGCCTTTAGTGTCTTTTTCTTGCTTAATCACTATTACCAATACTTCCAGTACTATATTGAACGGAAGTGGTGAGAGTCAGCATCCTTGTCTTCTCCCTGATATTAGAGGGAGAACTAAGTTTTTCCTTAGTTTTTCCCCATTGAGGATAATGCTTGCTATAGGTTGTGGTAGATGGCTTTGACTATATTGTGGAAGGTCCTTTTGTGGTGAGAGTTTTCATCATGAAGGGGTGTTGGATCTTGTCAAATGCTTTTTCTGCATCTATTGATATGATCATATGGTTTTTATCTTTTCTTTTGTTGATATGGTGGATTATGTTGATTGACTTCCAAACGTTGAACCATCCTTGCATCCCCAGGATGAATCCCAACTGGTCGTGGTGTATGATCTTTTTGATGAGTTGTTGGGTTCTATTTGCTAATATTTTGTTGAGGATATTCACATCTGTATTCGTCAGAGATATCGGCCTGTAATTTTCTTTTTTTTGTGGTGTCTCTGTTTGCTTTTGGTATTAGTGTGATATGTGCCTCATAAAAACTGTTGGGAAGTGTTTCTGTTTCCTCGATTTCCTGGAAAAGCTGAAAAGAACTGGCAATAGGTCCTCTTTAAATGTTTGGAAGAATTTACTAGTAAATCAATCTGGCTCCGGACTTTTGTTTCTGGGGAGACCTTTCATTACTGTTTCAATTTCCTTGATAGTAATGGGTCTATTCAGGTATTCCAAATCATCTTGGTTCAGTCTTGGGAGGTTATAGGAATCCAGTAATTTATCCATTTCTTCTAGATTCTCTTGTTTCATGAAATACAGATTTCGAAGTAGTCTCTGATGATCTTTTGAATTTCTTTGGTTTTGTTTTGATGTCCCCCTTTTCATTTCTGATACAGTTTATTAGATTTTTCTCTCTCTCTTTCTTTGTGAGTCTTGCTAGTGGTTTATTAATCCTATTGATTTTCTCAAAGAACCAGCTCTTAGATTCATTGAATCGTTAGATTCATTTAGAATTGTTTTTTGAGTTTCCATGTCATTAATTTATGCTCTAAATTTTATTATTTCTTTCCATCTGCCTGGTTTTGGCTCCTTTTGTTGGTCCTTTTCTAAGATCTTGAGGTGTTAGGTCAAGTTATTTATGTGGGCCCTTTCTTTCTTTCTGAGATATGCTTGCAGAGCTATAAATTTTCCCCTTAACATGGCTTTAGCTGCATCCCACAGATTCTGGTAGCTCTCGTTTTCATTTTCATTTGTTTCCAGGTACCTTTTGACTTCTTCCTTGATTTTCTCCCTGACCCAATCATTGTTCAAGATTGAGTTGTTTAATTTCCAGGTGTATGATTTGGTTCTCTGTTTCTGTGCATAATTAACTTCTATCTTGCATCATGGTCTGAGAAGATCATCTTATCATCATCTTATCTTATCTCAGTGATATCACTGTATCACTCTCATCCCATTGCTCATCAATTTGCTCGAGTGGTCACCAATAACGTCTCCATTGTGAAACTTGTTTTTACTGTTTTTGGCATATGCCAAAACATATGGGTAGTATGCCAGGCTCTTCCGTGTGGGTGAGATATTCTCCGTAGCTTGCCAGGCTTTTCGAGAGTGGTGGAAGAATTGAACCCAGGTCGGATGCATGTAAGGCAAATGCCCTACATGCTGTGCTATCACTCCAGCCCAGTCTGAGAAGATAGTTGATATAATTTATAACTTCCTGATTCTACTGAGGTATGCTTTGTGGCCCAGCACATGATCTATTTTGGAGAATGTTTCATCTGCACTGGAAAATAATGTGTATTCTTTTTCATGGGGATGCAAAGTCCTGTGTAGATCTATTAGCCCTCTCTCTTCTATTTCTTCCTTCGAGACTAGTGTTTCCTTGCAGAGTTTTGATCTTGTTGATCTATCCAGAGGTGATAAGGCAGTTTTGAAGTCTCCAACTACTATTGTGTTGCTATCAATGTCCTCCTTAAACTCTGTTAGAAGTTGTTTTAAGTATTTAGCTGATCCCTCATTAGGTGCATATACATTTAGGAGTGTGAGTTCTTCCTGCTGTACATTTCCCTTGATTAATAAAAAAATGACCTTCGCTGTCCCTTCTAATCTTTTTCAGTTTGAAATCTATGTTATCTGATACTAGTATGGCCACCCCAGTTTTTTTTTGAAGAAGTTGTTTGCCTGATGGATTGCTTTTCACCCTTTGACTTTTCTTTTAATTTTTTTTTGTTTTTTTTTTGGGGGGGTCACACCTGGCTATGCACAGGGGTTACTCCTGGCTCTTCACTCAGGAATTACCCCTGGCGGTGCTCAGGGGACCATATGGGATGCTGGGATTAGAACCGGGTTGGCCGCGTGCAAGGCAAACGCCCTACCCACTGTGTTATCGCTCCAGCCCCTCACCCTTTGACATTGAGTCTGTGTTTTCTCTGAACATTCAGATGTGTTTTTTGTGGGCAGCAGAATTCTGGGTTCAGTATCCGAATCCATTTTACCACTCTGCGTCCCTTGACTGTTGCATTATACCATTGACATTGGTAGAGATTATTTTTGTGGAGTTTTGTGCCATCTTTCTGTAGGGGGTTGTTGTACTTGTATGGGTGTTTCTTGTCTTACAATAGCCCCTTTAGTCCTTCTTTTAAGTTTGATTTTGAGTCTATGAAGTTCCTGATCTGTTGTTTATCCATGAAATTGTGTATGGTTGCTTCAAGTTTGAGTGAGAGCTTAGCCAGATAGATTATTATTTGTGAGACATTCATTTCATTGATTTTTTTTTTTCACTATATCACACAATTGTCTTTGGTCTTGGAGAGTTTCCTCTGATAAGTCTGCTGTGAATCAAAGGGGTGCTCCTTTGGATGTGATTTCCTTTTTTGACCATGCTTCTTGCAGTATTGTGTCCTTATCCGTGGCATTCATCATTCTGACTATGATATGTCTTGTTGTATTTTTATTAGGGTCTCTTTTAGCTGGCACCCTTTGGGCTCCTTGCATCTGGACGTCTGCATTCTCCAACCCCTCTGAACTTTTCAGCAATGATTTCTTTAACTGTGGCTTTTTCATAGGGTTGCCTCCCTGTCCTGATACACTGATGATTCTAATGTTATTCCTCTTGGAATAATCCCCTGGGTCTCTGATTTGCCCTAGAGCTATTTTGAGGTCTTTTCCCATTATTTGTTGTTGGCTTTGAGCTCGCTGCTGCTCATCCTCAAGCTCACTGATTCTATCTTCAGCAGTAGCCATTCTACTATTAAGGGCACTCACTGTGTTTATTATTCCATCTACTGAGTCTTCTATTAATGACATTTCTGAATGTAGCTTTCTTATTTCTGCTTGTTTCTTCCTGTATTTTCTTCACTGACTGATCCACTTTCTTTAAGTTCCTTGAACATTCTCAGCTTTTCATCTCTGAATTCATTATCAGAGAGAACATATTTGTGGGTAAACCCTGTTGAGGCTTCCGAACTCTTTCTTCATCCTCTCCTCGCAGGGGGGATTTGTGGTGTTTTTTCATATTGTCGTGGGACCTTCCAGTTCACTAGCGCTGTTATCTATTAGTGAGGTTTACGGTGAAGGTTTGAGGCATGTTTATTTACATTGGGCTTATACAACTTCTTGTGCTCATTGGCATTTTGGTGTAATTGGATAAGACTTCTGCTCGCCTTTATTTTGGTGCAATTGGAATAGGCTAGTGGCCTATTGGCCTTCTGTGTTTGCGGTAACCAGGATTTCTCTACAGAGTTAGGTAATGTGGATTGAGATGTAAGTTGAGTTTACTGGAAGAGGGGAAAGTAAATGTGGCAGCCCCTGGAGTCCATGCCCCCTGCAGTGGAGGCCACACGCACTACCGCTTAGGCCATGCCCCTCCTGGCCCTGTGCGGGGGCTGGAGTGCCTGGTAAAGGGCGCTTGCACACCTGGATGAAGAAGCAGGAAACTCGGGGGAGTAATCATTTCATTTAAAGCAAAAAATCTAATGGAAAATAAGTCTCCCAGGTGACTACAGCAACAGAGACCCCCAGGACATGGCTGGAGCTTTCCTAGGTGGCCATCCTGGGGAGATCCCAATTCACTGAGCTCTGCTAATGCCCTTCCCCCAGGTTAGAGTTCCAGTGGAAACGGTCTCCTGTCTCCTCAGCAGCGTACTGGCCCTGTATAACCCATAAGATCCATTTTCAAAGAGGCTCCACATAGTTACACAGGGAAAAAGGAAGGGAATATCCTAGAAGGGAAAATAAGAGATCACCACTCCAAGATTTCAACAGTCACTATGGGAAAACAGGGCAGAACCCCAACATGAGTAGTGTATAAAGATAGAATCCCTGAAGCCTGAATGAAAAATACCCACATGCAAAATCTGTCTGATAAAGAATTCAGGGAGGAAATGGTAAGGATATTTAATTGGCTCAAAGAAACAATGGAACAGATAGACAATACAATACAGAAGGAAATGAGAGTATAAATAAGAATACTACAAACAGTATATCATCATAAAAATACTCTGTAGGTGAAATGAAAAGCTCAATGGGTGCCCTCAACAATGGCATTACAACAGCTGAAGACAGAATCAGTGAGCTTGAAGATGAGGTTCAGAGAACATCCAGGCAACAACAAAAGATGGGGAATATCTTGAAATATATAAAGGACAGAAAATAGAATTATAAGGTGAGTTCAAAAGGAATACCATAAGAATCATGAGAGTCCCAGAGGGACAGAGAGGCTAGCTAAGTGAGGTAGTAACAGTTAAAAGACATTATTGTTGAAAAATCCCCAGAGCTGGAGAAAGAAGGCATCCAGATTCAAGAAGCCCAAAGAGTACCAGGTAAAAGAGACCAAAATAAAAAGACTCCAAGTTATAGCCTAATGCAAATGATTAATACCATAGATATACAGTGCTGCAAGAAAAAAGATCAAAGAAGGAAATTACATACACAAGACTGTCTATTAGATTTAGAGCCCACCTGTGCTATGAAACTCTCTAGGGCTGAGGTCAATGGTGAGATATTCTTAAAAACCTTAATGAAATGAAGGTCTTACCAAGAATCATTTACCTGACTACACTCTCATTCAGATTTGAAGGAATGATACACAACTTTGGGATAAACAACAGCTCAGGGATTTAATTGACTCAAAACCAACTTTCAAAGAAGTATTGAAGGGACGGTTGTAAGGAAAGACATATCCCGCAAGCAAAACAAACTTCTACAGGAATATGGCACAAAACCTCATGACAATAATCTATTTTAATGTCAATAGTTCAAAAGCACCAGTAAAGAGACATAGAGTGGCAAAATGGATTTTAAAACTGAACCCAACATTCTGATGCCTATGAGAACCCGTTTAAATAGTCAGAGCAAACACAGGCTCAAAGGCTTGAAAACAATTCTTCAAGCAAAGGGCTCCTTCAAAAAGGCTGGACTGGCCATGCTAGTATCCGAAAACATAAATTTCAGGCTGAGAGAGGTTAGAAGCTTCATTTCTTAATAATCAAGGAATACATAAATCAGGAATAAATTACAGTCCGAAACATATACGCACCCAAGGAGAGACTGCAAAATACTTGAAACAACTGGTAATAGAGTTCAGTGAAGTCACAACTAGACTTCAACACCACCATGATAGAAATGCAGTATCTGGGATTCCAAGTGATAGGTCAATGAGACTAAACATCAACAAGGCAATACTGGCTTTGAATAAAGAAATGGAAGAGAGAGTAGTAGTAGATATATACAGGGCTTTTCATGCATCAAAAGCAGAAAACATGTTCTTACCCAGTGTGCATGCACATTCTCCAACATAGACCACACTCTGGACCACAAAAACACCTCCACAAATTATCTTCATGCCACAAAACAGGAGTATAAAAATCATATCAACTATCTTTTCAGACCACGATGCATTGAAAATGGAAGTGAATCACACAGAAACTGAGAATAAAGCCAATCACATGAAAATCAAACAGTTCATTACTGAATAACCAGTAATTTAGAGAGGAAATCAAAGAATCAATAGAAGGATTCCTGGAAACAAATGAGAATGAGGACATGAGATACAAGAACTTGTGAGAAACAGCAAAAACAGTGTAAGAGGAAAGTTTCTTACTCTGCAAGCATTCATCAGTCAGTAAGAAAGGGCCCACATAAACAACTTGACTTCACAGCTGAAGATCTTAGGAAATGACCAACAGAAGAGGTTCAAACCATGCAGGGGGATGAAATAATAAAATTTAGAGCAGAAATTAATGAACTGGAATTCCATAAAGCAATCCAAAAGATCCATGATTCTTCAGAAAAAATTAACAAGATATCCCTCTAGCAAGACTCACAAAGAAACAGAGAGAACTCCAATAAAATGAATCATATAAATCAAATGGGGGAACATCACAATAGAAACCACAGAAGTTCTAAAGACCAAAAGGGATTAATTTTAGGATCTTTATTCCATGAAACAAGAAAACCTAGGGGAAATGGATAAATTCCTGTATTCCTGTATTCTTAAAACATCAAGAGGCCGAACCAAGAAGACTTGGAATACCTGAACAAACATATAACATAGAGGAAATTGAAATGGTCATTAAAAGTCTTCCCCAAAACAAAAATCCCAGCCCAGATGGATTCACTAGTGAATTCTTCCCAAAGTCTAATGAGGATCTAGGTCGGCCGCGTGCAAGGCAAATGCCCTACCCATTATGCTATTGCTCCAACATCGATAGATTTTAAAAAGTAGTTAGTGTCGTGTTTGTGTCAGACTAATTAGCATTTAGGCAAAAGTAAGTAACAAAAAATAGGAATCAGGGTGATTTTGGTCTCATAGAAACTGTTTGGGAGTGTTTCTGTTTCTTCGACTTCTTGGGAAAAATCTGAAACACTCGGCACGCGGCCGACCTAGTTTCGGTTCCCAGCATCCCTTTGGTCCCCTGAGCACCGTCAGGGAAAATTCCTGAGTGCAGAGCCAGGAGTTACTCCTGTGCATCGCCGAGTGTGACTCCAGAAAAGAAAAAAAATTAAAAACTATGATTAAACTTTTTAAAACTACTTTTTAAAAGTTGGCATTGTTTAGTGCTTAGTGTAAGGGTTCAAGTTGGTCTTTTGGAATCAGCGGAGGATTGAATTGTGTTTTCCCTCCCTATCCCAGCAGAGATGCGACTGCCAAAAATCTCCAGAACCCAACCACCACCATGCTCATGGCCACTCTCAACAGACTAGAACAAGACTCACCCATGAGGGAACCTGAGGAAACATACAGGTGTATGAGATCCGTGACTGAAATTTCCAAGCTCTCTCAGACTGGGCCTCCTCCCCCCAGCTCCCAAGTTTGCCAGAAGCTTGGCCGTCACACCCACAAACTGCCCTTGGCTCCATCACATATCACCCACAGCCAAGATCCAGACACTCTGAAATAAAGTTCCCAGTAGAGAGTAACATAGGCCTTACCCATGAGTGAATCTGCTCTATAATCATATTCTAAATTCCAGAATTGCTGGAGCACATGAGTGCATGAATGAATGCAGCCATGCAACCTCTCATACACTAACCCACTGATGTACCAAGAGTAGCACACATTTGTTTGCATTTAACATTACATGTTTCTAATCTCCTATATAAGGGCTGGTGGAAGGATGGGTGTTTGATCGTTGTATGACTGAAGCTCAACTACGAAAACTTTGTAATTGTATCTCACAGCGATTCAATAAAAAATAATGTGTAGACAAATGGTGCTCAGAAAATTAGGCAATTACATATTAAAAAAATGAACTCAAACCTCTAACGCCACAGACAAAAGTCAGAAGAAAGTGGATTAAAGACTTCAACATCAGAGCTGAATCCATATGCTACATGAGAAAAACCTAGGAAAAATCCTCCATGATACTGAAGGTAAAACTATTTCAAAGAGGAAACACCATTGATATAGCAAGTTGAAGCAAAGATAAACAAGTGAGAATACATTTAACAAAAACTTCTGCACCTCAAAAGAAATAAAGAAATGGTGAACAAGATACAATATGGGATGAGAAAATTATTTATCATTACACACTTGATAAGGGGCTAATATTAAATATACTTAAGGCACTTGTAGAACTTTGCAAGACATCCAACCCTATCAGCAAATGGGGAGAAGAGATGAACAGAAAAACTTCTCAAAGAAGAAATTCAAATGGCCAAATTGCACATAAAAATTCCCTACATCACTAATAAAAAGGGAGATGCAAATAAAAAGAGCAATGAGATATCATGTCACACAGGACCGGCACACATAAAAAATATCAAGAACAACCAGTGCTTGCATGGATGCTAGTAGAAAGGAACTCTCATTCATTGTTGGTGGGAATGTCCACTGGTCCAGTCTTTTTGTAAAACAATAACTAGAAATTTATCCCCCATTTGACCCAACAATATTATTTCTAGGAATATATATGCTGGAGGTCCCAAAACACATAGCTATAATGACAGCTGCACTTCTATGACCATTGCAGCATTATTCACAATAGCGAGACTCTGGAAAAAGTCCAAGTGTCCAAGAACAGATAACTGGATAAAGAAACTATGATATATCACACAATAAAATACTCTGCAGCCAGAAGGAAAAAAGAAACTGTAAGATTTTCTTATAAATGGATAGACAGGGAGAGTATCATGCAGAGTGAAAAGGGTCAGATGGAGAGGGACAGGCATAGAATGCTCACATTCATTTGTGATATGAAAATATAACACACATTATGAGACTAATACCTAGTGACAGAAGAAGTAGGGGCCAGGAGGAATGGTCTACAGTTGGAAGGTTGCCAAAATTAGGGGTGGATGGGAAGTTAGGTTAGAGAAAAGACCCCTATGACAAAAATATTTGGATATGATCTCTGGTTAAGAGCCGAGTGCTGAAATTAAAAAAAAAAGGAATATATATGATAATCTTTTAGTATCTGTATAACAAAATCTAATGCTCAAAATGAAAGAGAGAGAGCAATAGCAAGTGAGCAAGCAAGCAAGAGAGAAAGAGAGAGAAGATAAGTGCCTGCCATAAAGGTTAGGTTGGGCTTTGGCTAGGGGACAAGAGGGAAACTGGGGACTTTGCTGGTTGGAATTGTACACAGGTGTTGCGATATGTGTTGAAATATTGTGGGGTTGATAGCCAATCATAAACAACTTTGTAAATATGTATCTCATGGTGATTTAACAAAAACACGAGATAAATTATTTCTGCACTTGTATCAGTACTTCTTTAAGTTTGTGATCACTTATTTTCATTATTTCCTCAGTTAAGTGAACCTTAAGAGCAGTTTTGTTCTGAAATCATCCTTGGGCAGTTTAAAACATTCTGTGCAGTTGAAGACCTTCCTGCATTTCTTTCTCCATCCATTGATGTGAGTGAAATTATTCGTATTTTCACTATTCCTCATAATATGCAGGTGATGATGGAGGATCTCGGAGTTCTTGAGCTCCAAGCAGAAATCTGGTGCTCTCGCTTATGATAGCAAGGTGAGACCCTGACTCTACTGATTTCTGACAGCCATATATGCTTTGATAAGGTTTCTTAAGCTTTCACTCTATTGAGCTGGTCCCTGTGGCACAGACTTTTGGGCATCCAAATAACTGCACGGGAAGTTTTTGGTAACCAAAGCCCTATAGTTGCTCTGGTACCAAATTATAGCAAAATATAGCTGCTCTGGGTTCTGGGACAGAGTTCACAGTTACTGGTGTCTGGCAGCTCACGCGGTGCCATAACAACTTCTGTGAACACTTTTCATTGAATATCCTCCAGATTAAATCTTAAATTGGAAACAAATCTTTATTTCTGAGCTGACTATGCTTACAAACTTGTCAAATTATGCCTCAGTTTTGAATCTCTGCAATGATCGCTCAGTTTTTATTAAAAGGTGTGGTCATGTCTTTGGGCGATTTAAAAAGTCCTATAATTCTTTTCAACACAATGAGCTTTAGTACAAAACTCATTTTGAGAAAAAATAATGAAAAGATACCCTTTGTGCTCAGCACCCAGATACAACGCTATTGGGTGAGGTGTGGCCATGTCTGCTTAGGCAATGATCCCTTCATGATGCAGTTGATATTGAAACCCTGTTATTAGGGCTACATTTCAGAATGACTTTCCCTTTTTGTTTTGTTCATTACAGAAGAGACAAGACACGGTGTTGAGTTTAGCAAGGCCTAAATTGCCTAAGTGTTTTCAATTTAATGAGTTCCAGTCTAAAGCTGAAGTTCTGTAAAACTTTTACATTATGCACCTTCCTATATTAGAATGCCATTTTATATCCAGTATTATTTTATATTTTCTTTTCTCTTTTAGTCCCTGTTTCTCCTATCACTTGTATCACTTGTCATCCCATTGATCTTTGATTTGCTAGAGCTGGTGCCAGTAAGTCTCCATTCGTCCCTGTCGCGTGCTAGTGCAGCCCAGTGATAATGGCTCGCTCCAGGAACAAGAAGAGCCTCAAATCATTCATTCAGGGTTTTGATGAAGAAGTCTGACCATCTCACTGGGGCTCCACACGGTCTTTTGAAGTCCCATGGAATCCAGTCAGTAACAGTTCTAGTCGAGCAGTGGTCTCTGAATCACATTCCATGTCCAGCCCATCTGATTTTTGATGCCTTGGCAAATGAGACAGCGTCTCTGATTCTTGATTGTCAACAGAGGTCTGAACTCCGAATTTCTTCTCTTACTTGAGTGAAATATAATATTCCTAGCATAGCTCTTTTGATTCCCCTTGGGAGTAGCCTAATAGCGTTCTCATCCTGTTTGCTGTGTAGGGCCCAGGTCTCTGAGGCGCATGTTAGTGCACGAAGAATGGTGGAGTTGAAAAGATATGCCTGAAGCTCCTCTCTTCCTCCTGCATATTTCTGGTGCCAAGTCATTCCTCATGTTGAGTTCTCAAAACAGGTATATGTGGCTGCTGCATTCAGAAGTGTTCATTCCAATGAGAGCAAATGGAACATCAGGAACTAGTTCGATTTCATGAACTGTGTAAAAACACACAAAAAAAGAGAGACCAGTGGGGCTCTATCTCCCCCGCTGCCCATGTTCGGTAGTCTCACGCCACTTCCCCACCCCGGGGGAGGTTGATGGCGTTGATGAGGCAGGCAAAGGAAGGAAGAAGGCCAAGCTGGTTGCTCAATCAGTTTATTTCATTCTTTCTCTCTGCTTCTCTCCCAGTTCTCGATCTCTCTCTGGATCTTCCTCTAATTCCCTTTCTGCCCCGCTTGCTCTCACTTCTTTCACCTTGTGCTTATGTGTGTGCTACTGTGCTCTCTTCTGTCTGTCTCTGTGTCTGTCTCTCTGTATCTGTCTCTCTGTCTCTGTGTCTGTCTCTATGTCTCTGTCTCTCTGTCTCTGTCTCTCCTGTATTCTTATTCTATCTCCTCCTGTTCTCCTTCTGTCTTCTTTTTCTGTCTCCTTCTGTTCTCCTTCTGTCTTCTTCTGGGTAAAACCATTTCTCGAGATTAACAAAATCTCATCTAAGGAAATCTCATCTAAAAAGATCTGCTCAAGGGTGGGGGTCCAAACAAGGGTGTGTCAGGGTGCGAGCTAGTAATCTGCTTAAATAATTATAGTAAATCTACTTCTAATATTTCTAGCAATGTCTTTCTGTAGGAGCACAGTAAGAGATATAACCTTAAAGTTTGGTTCTTCCTGAGAACATTCACTATATAATTCAGACCACAGTTCCTCAGGCCAGGTAGTCTTCCTAACCCCAGCAGGATCCTAATCTCATCATTACTTTTGGATCATGACAGCATTGTCCATGATTATGCCCTCAACTTATAGTTGAGTATCGTGGTGCTTTGGCCTGGCCCATTTTGATGCCAGGGTAGCACATAACTCACCGCTTGCCCTGGATCCGTCCTGTCCCTCTTTGGGATCCTGCTTTTGGGGTGCTAGGAACTGAGGGCAACTGAGTTAAGAAAGCAGATGCCCAGGAGTAAATATTATTGGAGTCAATCAACTCCCAAGTTACAAGCACAATATTGTCTTCCTGTGTCCATACAGAAAGGACATTGCTTTAAGGTAAACTATGTTCCCTAAGGCAAGGCTAAAAGTACAAACCCCATGTTCTCCTACAGGATTCACCACCAGTATCTCACAATTCTACAAGGACGTGATCATTGATGTTAAGAGAGGGGTTCAGCAGGGTGATACCATTTCACCAAAACTCTTCATTGCCACCCTCAAGAACATCATGCGACAACTGGAATGGGACGGAATGATAGTGAAGATAGACGGTCGGCAATGACACCACTTGTGCTTAGATGATGACATCATTCTCATAACGCAAACATTGGCCAAGTGGCACCAAACCTGGCCGACTTCGACCGAGAGTTTGGCAAGGTCAGACTGTTGTTGAATCTCAACAAAATGATATTCATGAAAAATGAACTAGTCCCTGAAGCTCCATTCGCTTTCAACAGAACGAACATCTCCGAATGCAGCAGCTATGTATAGCTGGGTTGAGAAGTCAACATGAGGAACAACTTGGCGCCAGAACTGCACAGGAGGAAAAGAGCAGCACGGAATGCCTTCAAGACTGTCAAAGAAGTGGTTAAGAGGACGAAAGACCTCCGACTCTGGGCACATCTTTTTGATTCCACCGTTCTTCCTGCACTCACATATGCCGCAGAGACCTGGGCCTATGCAAACAGGATGAGAAGGCTATTCGCGTATCCCAAAGAGGAATCGAAAGAGCTATGCTAGGAGTATCACATCTCACTCAAGTGAGAGAAGGAATCCGGAGTTCTGACCTCCGTCGAAGGTCAAGAATCACCAATGCTGTCCCGTTTGCCAAGGCATCAAAAATCAGATGGGCAGGCCATGTAATGAGATTCAGAGATGACCCCTGGACTAGTGCTTTTACCAACTGGAATCCACAGGACGTCAAAAGACTGTGTGGCCTCCCACCAACGAGATGGTCGGATTTCCTCCAAGCCTGAAGACAATGGTGAGATATAGTGAAAAAACTCAATGAAATGAATGCCTCACCAAGAATACTTTATCCGGCTAAGCTCTCACTTAAACTTGAAGGAACCATACATTAATTCATGGATAATCAAAAGATCAGGAACTTCATAGACTCAAAACCAAACTTAAAAGAAGGACTAAAGGGGCTATTGTAAGTGAAGGAAGAACCCCACAGAAAGATGACACAAAACCCCATGACAATAATCTCTCTCAATGTTAATGGCCTACATGCACCAATTAAGAGACATAGAGTGGCAAAATGGATTCGGAAACTAAACCCAACATTCTGCTGCCTACAAGAAACACACCTGAACAGTCAGAACAAACACAGACTCAAAGTCAAAGGATGGAAAACAATCCTGCAAGCAAAGAAATCCCTCAAAAAAGCTGGGGTGGCCATACTAGTATCCTACAACATAGATTTCAGGTTGAAAAAGATTAGGAAGGAAAACGAAGGTCACTTCCTATTTATAAAGGGATATGTGCAACAGGAAGAAATCACACTCTTAAATGTATACGCACCTAATCAGAAACCGGCTAAATACTTAAAATAATTCCTAACAGACTTTACGGAGGACATAGAACCCAACATTCTTTTTTTTTTACTTTTTTTTAAATTTATTTTTTTTAATTAATGAGTCACTTTGAGGATGCAGTTACAGAGCGTCGTGCCTGTGTTACAGTTATACAATACTCGAGTACCCATTCTCCTCCATCGATGGCCCCATGGTCCCTCCCTCCACCCTCATGCTGTCAGTCCCACTCACCACTCCCGTGACAGGGAATTCCTGAATGTTCTCTCTCTTTTCGGGTATTATGGTTTGACTGGAGATACTGGGTAGCTCTCATGTTCAATCTATAGTATGCTTTCAACCCGCCGCTCTCCTATCCTGGGTGGATCCTCCACGGTGCTGTTTTTGGTGATCCCTTCTCTATCTGAGCTGCACTCTCCCCCAGCATGTGAGGTCAGCTTCCAAGCCGTGGAGCTACTATTCTATTTTATATTCCGCAAATGAGTGCGATTTTTCTGTCTGTCTCTTTCTTACTGACCCATTTCACTTACCATGATACTTTCCCTGTTGATCCACTTATATAAAAAGTTCATTGCTTCATCCTTTCAGAGAGCTGCATAGTATTCAATTGTGTAGATGTACCAACGTTTCTTTAACCAGTCATCTGTTCTCAGGCATTCGGGTTTTTTCCAGATTCTGGATATTGTAAATAGTGCTGCGATGAACATACAGGTGCAGATGTCATTTTGACTATACTTTTTTGCCTCTCCAGGATATATTCCCAAAAGTGGTATTGCTGGGTCAAATGGGAGCCCGATTTCTAATTTTTTGAGAAGCGACCATATTGTTTTCAAAAAGGGCTGAACCAGTTTTCATTCCCACCAGCAGTGTAGGAGGGTCCCTTTCTCCCTACATCCACGCCAACAGTGGTTGCTTTTGTTCTTTCGGATGTAAGCCAGTCTCTGTGGTGTGAGGTGGTATCTCATAGTTGTTTTGATTTGCATCTCACTGATGATTAATGATGAATAGCATTTTTTCATGTGTCTTTAGCCACTCGTATTTCTTCCTTAAGAAAGTTTCTGTTCATTTATTTGCTCCATTTTCTGATGGGGTTGGATGTTTTCATTTTGTAGAGGTCAACCAGTGCCTTGAATACCCTTGATATCAAACCCCTATCATATGGGTATTGGGTAAATATCCTTTCCCATTCTATAGATTGCCTTTGTATTCGGGTCACTATGTCTTTTGCGGTGCAGAAGCTTCTTAGTTTAATATAGTCCCATTTGTTTATCTCTGTTTCCACTTGGTTGCTCAGTTGTATGTCATCTTTGAAGATACCTGTAGCTTCAATATTGTGGAGGGTTTTGTCGACCTTGTCTTTTATGTTTCTTATGGATTGTGGTCTGATGTTGAGGTCTTTAATTCATTTTGATCCGACTTTTTTGCAAGGTATTAGGTCGATGTCTAGGCCCATTTTTTTGCATGTGGTTGACCAGTTATGCCTGCACCATTTGTTGAAGGGCTTTTCTTGATCCACTTCACATTTCTTGCTCCCTTATCAAAGATCAGATGATCATGTATGTGGGGTTGCATGTAGGGATATTCCACCCTGTTCCATTGATCGGCGGCTCTGCCTTTGTTCCAGTACCATGCTGTTTTAATTGTTACCGCTTTGTAGTAAATTTTGAAGTTGGGGAGGGTGATGCCACCCATTGTAATTTTCCCAAGAATTGCTTTAGCTATTCGTGGGCGTTTATTGTCCATATGAATTTCAAGTTTGCTTGGTCCATTTCTTTGAAGAATTTCATTGGTATCTTTATATGGATCTCGTTGAATCTGTATAGTGCTTTAGGGAGTATTGCCATTTTGTCAATGTTAAGTCTTCCTATCCATGAGCACAGAATATGTTTCCATTTCCTCATGTCCTCTTTTATTTCATTGAGTAGCGTTTTGTAGTTTTCCTTGTAGAGATCTTTTAATTCCTTAGTTAGGCTGATTCCTAGGTACTTGATCTTCTGGGGCACAATTGTGACTGGGATTTTTTTTAAATGTCACTTTCCTCTGTCTCACTATTTGTGTATAGGAAGGCCATGGATTTTTGAGTATTGATTTTATAGCCTGCAACTTTATTGTAGAAGTCTATTGTTTCTAGGAGTTTCTTAGTGGAGGTTTTAGGATTCTCTAGGCATAGAATCATGTCATCTGCAAATAGTGAGAGCTTGATTTCTTCCTTACATATCTGAATGTCCTTAATGTCTTTTTCTTGCCTAATTGCTATTGTCAGTACTTCCAGTACTATGTTGAACAGAAGTGGTGAGAGTGGGCATCCTTGTCTTGTTCCTGATCTTAGAGGGAAGGCCTTTAATGTTTCTCTATTGAGGATAAAGCTTGCTGTGTGTTTGTGCTTGGACTATCTTGAAGAAAGTTCCTTCTAAGCCTATTTTGGTGAGAGTTTTCATCATAAATGGGTGTTGGATCTTCTCAAATGCTTTCTCTGGATCTATTGAAATGATCATATGGTTTTTATTTTTACTTTTTTTATATGATCGATTATGTTGATTGATTTCCGATTGTTAAACCATCCTTGCATTCCCAGATAAATCCTACTTGATCAGGATGTATGATTTTTTTATGAGTTGTTGGATTCTATTTGCTAGTATTTTGTTGAGAATCTTCGCATCCGTGTTCATCATGAATATTGGCCTGTAGTTTTCTTTGTTAGTGGTATCTTTGCTTGCTTTTGTTATTAGGGAGATATGAGCTTCATAGAAACTGGTAGAGTCCCTGTTTCTTCAATTTCCTTGAATAACTTGAAGAGAACTGGCAACAGGTCCTCTTTAAATATTTGGAAGAATTTGGTAGTGAATCCATCCATGCCTGGGCTTTTGTTTTTTGGAAGATATTTGATAACAGTTTCAATTTCCTTGATATTAATGGGTCTATTCAGGTATTCCAAGTCATCTTGATTCAGTCTTGGGAGATTGTTGGAATCAAGGAAACTGTCCATTTCTTTTAGTTTCTCTTGTTTCATTGCATAGAGATTTTCAAAGTAGTCTCTGATGATCTTTTGAATTTCATTGGTTTCTGTAGTGATATCCCCTTTTCATTTCTGATTAGCTTTATTGGGCTTCTCTCTCTTTCTTTTTTTGTGAGTCTTACTAGGGGTTTATCAATCTTGTTTATTTTCTCAAAGAACCCTCTCTTAGTTTTATTGATCTTTTGGGTTGTTTTTTGGGTTTCCATGCAGTTAATTTTTGCTCTAAGTTTTATTATTTCTCTCCTTCATTCTGGCTTGGGTTCCTTTTTCTACTGCTTTTCTAAGATCTTGAGCTGTGAAGTAAAGCTCTCTATGTAGGTTCTTTCCGCCCTCCTGAGGAATGCTTGCAGGGCAATAAATTTTCCCCTTAACACATTATTATCTGCATCCTATAGGGTCTGGTAGCTTGTGTCTTCATTCTCATTTGTTTTGAGATATCTTTTGATCTCTTCCTGATTTCCTTTTTGATCCACTCGTTGTTTAATGGGAGTTGTTTAATTTTAAGGTGTTTGAAATGGTGCTCCGTGTCTGTGTGTGCTTAGCTTCTATTTTCAGTGCATCATGGTCAAAGAAGATGGTTGATACAATTTCTATCTTGCTCATTCTGTTGAGGTATGTTTTGCGACCCAGTACGTGGTCTATTTTGGAGAATGTTCCATGTGCACTGGAGAAATTGTATATTCTTTCTTTTGGGGGTGTAAGGCCCGGTATAGGTCTATAAGCCCTCTCTCTTCTATTTCTTCCTTCAGGGCCATTGTTTCCTTGCTGAGTTTTGTTCTTGTTGATCCATCCAGAGGTGATAAGCTGTGTTAAAGTCTCCGACTTCTATTGTGGTGCTAGTGATGTCCTCTTTAAAGTCTGTTAGAAGTTGTTTTAAATATTTAGCTAGTCGCTCATTATGTGCGTATACGTTTAAGAGTGTGATTTTTTCCTGTTGTACATATCCCTTGATGAGTAGAAAATGACCTTTGCTGTCCCTTCTAACCTTTTTCAGTCTGAAATCTATGTTGTCAGATACTAGTATGGCCACCCCAGCTTTCTTGAGGGAGTTGTTTGCTTGCAGGATTGTTTTCCATCCTTTGACTTTGAGCATGTGTTTGCTCTGACTGTTCAGGTGTGTTTCTTGTAGGCAGCAGAAAGTTGGGTTTAGTTTCCGAATCCATTTTGCCACTCTATGTCTCTTAATTGGTGCATGTAGGCCATTAACATTGAGAGAGATTATTGTCATGGGATTTTGTGTCATCTTTCTGTAGGGTTTGTTGTTCTCATAGGGTTTTTATTGTATTACAATAGCCCCTTTAGTCCTTCTTTTAAATTTGGTTTTGAGTCTATGAAGTTTTTGAGCTGTTCTTTATCTGTGAAATAGTGTATGCTACCTTTGAGTTTGAGTGAGAGTTTAGCTGGATAGAGTATTCTTGGTGAGGCATTCATTTTATTGAGTTTTTTCCCTATGTCCCACCATTGTCTTCGGGCTTGGAGGGTTTCCTCTGATAGGTCTCATGTAAATTTAAGGGGTGCTCCTTTGTATGTTATTTCCTTCTTTGACCTTACTTCTTGCAGTATTGTGTTTCTATCCATGGCATACATCATTGTGACTATGATACGCCTTGGAGATTTTTATTGGGGTCTCTTCTAGGTGGCACCCTTCGCGCTCCTTGGATCTGAATGCCTGCATTCTCTAGCTCTGGGAATTTCTTAGTAATGATGTCTTTGACTGTGGTTTTTTCATTGGGATTAGTTCCCTGTGCTTCTGGTACTCCAATGATTCTTATGTTTTTCCTTTTGAGGTCATCCCCTAGGACTCTGAGTCGCCCTAGAGCCATTTTGAGGTCTTTTGCCATTATTTGTTGCTGTCTATAAGCTTTGTGCTACTCATCTTCAAGCTCACTGATTCTGTCTTCTGCTGAAGTAATTCTACTGTTGAGGGCTCGTACTGAGTTTTTTATTTCATTTACTGATTCTTTTAATTGTGTGACTACTGTTTGTAGCTTTAAAATTTCTGCTCTCATTTCTTTCTGTTTTTTCTTAGTGGTCCGTTCCAAGGCTGTGTTAATATCCTACCTTAGATTATTGGTTGTTCATTCCATGGTTGTGTTCATATTCTCCCTTAGTTTATTGGTTGTCCGTTCCACGGTTGCTTTGAGTTCCTTGACCATCTTCACAATTTCTTCTCTGGATTCTTTATCTGAGGGGAGGTTGTATCTGTGCGTGACCTCTATTCAGGCTTCTGGAATCTCTTCACTTTCTCTTTGTGGTGGTTTTTGTTCAATATTTCTTCATGTTATTTTGGAATGATAGAGGCAAAACCTTCTGATTATCTCTATTCCCTCTTGCTATCAGAGGGGATTCAGATTGAGCTAAATCAATGATTGTATTCTTTTCCCTCTTCTAGAATAGTTTCTTACATTACTGCGCTCTTCCTAGTTAATGTAGGGCTTCCAGTCAAGACTTGAGAATATTATCTCCTTATGAGGCCTTTGTGTACCTTCTTGTATTCCTGACACTTTTTCTGGAATTTGGATAGGCTAATGGCTATTGGCATATAGTGATTCAGATGGCCAGGTTGTTCTTTGAATAAATAGGTCATACATATTGTGACCTATGTGCACAGTATAGGAAGTGGGGACAAATAACTCTGGCCATGTTAGTGGCTGCCGCTCCGGGAAAAGGCCACGCCCCTTTTGAGGCCACACCCCTGAGGTAGAGGAA